>NC_080163.1:194676205-194918705 GCF_950295315.1 Erinaceus europaeus | reverse complement strand
TGCTTCACTGCTCACGAAGCTTTCCCTCTGTAGGTAGAGACTAGGGGCTTGAACACAGGGCCTTGTACATTGTAACATGTGTTCTCTAAGGGGTGCAACACCTCCCCCCTTTCCACCTTCCTCCCTTCCCTTTCTCTTTCTTGCTTTTTTTTAAAGAAATGCTTTTTTTCTTTTAAATGTTTTTTAATTCTTTTTAACTTTTATTTATTTATTTATTATTGGGTAGAGACAGAGAGAAATTGAGGGGAAGGAGAGATAGAGATGGAGTGAGACAGAGAGACAACTGCAGCCCTGCTTCACCACTTGTGAAGCTTTCCCCCTACAGGTGGGGACCAGTGGTCCAAACCCAGGTCCTTGTGCACTGTAACGTGTGTTTAACCAGGCGCACCACTGCCTGGCCCCTCAAAATGAATTAATTAATTAATAGTAATCCTGAAGTCCCAGTGAAAATGCTTGCAGGGAAACAAACAAGAAGCTTCTGTTACTGGGCAGATGGAGTAGGTGGGAATCTGGTGGGATCTTTTATGGGGGGGGTATCTGGGGGGGAGGGTGGCAGAGGTGGCAGAGATGTCTCTCTAGAAGAGCCATCTGGCTGTCGGCAGAGACCAGGCCAGTGAGTGGGGCCCAGGGGACAGGCCTGGCCTCCCAGAAGTTTCTCAGAGCTTTGTGCAACATTCCACAGCTTGACCTTCTGGACTCTGTAGTAAAGACTTGGCAGCCCCAGTTCCGGATGACCGCCCCTGCCACCCCAGGGCCCAGGCTCACCCTCCTCCCGGCTCCTTTTTAATAGAACACTGGAGAAAATGTTAATGGGTGATTAAAGGCCACGGGGGTGAAGGGCTATGGTAGAAAGCCTTCTCTTCCCCCCCCCCTTCCTTCTCCAAGAGATCTCCTGGGAAATGATGAGGGGAGGTAAGTTTCTTAAGTTTTTCTCCTGGGAGCTATCTGTCATTTGTTAGCACACGTGACAAAATTCACAGAGTAACATACTCTTTGGGTTGGCTGCATGGTTCTGCATTGATATTTTTTCTTTTTTTTTTTTAAAGATTTTATTTATTTAATAGAAAGATAGGAGGAGAGAGAAAGAACCAGACATCACTCTGGCACATGTGCTGCTGGGGATCAAATTCAGGACCTCATGCTTGAGAGGCCAAAGCTTTATCACTGCACCACCTCCCGGACCACTTTTTTTTCTTTTTAAAGATAGAGTCATAGGGCTGAGGAGACAGCATAGTGGTTCTGCAAAAGACTTTCATGCCTGAGACTCCAAGGTCCCAGTTTCAATCCCCAGTACCACCATCAGCCAGAGCTGAGCAGAGCTCTGGTAAAAAAAAAAATGTGGGGTGCAGAGAGATCACAACACTGAAGCTTCAATGCAGTGGAATCCAGGCTTGAACCTGAGTCACATGCATGGCAAAGAAGCACACTATCCAAGTCTGCAGACTGTTAAAATACATATATATATGTATATATACAGAGTTGGGTGGTAGTGCAGCGGGTTAAGCGCAGGTGGCACAAAGTGAAAGGATGAGCGTAAGGATCCCAGTTTGAGCCCCCGGCTCCCCACCTGCAGGGGAGTCGCTTCACAGGCGGTGAAGCAGGTCTGCAGGTGTCTGTCTTTCTCTCCCCCTCTCTGTCTTCCCCTCCTCTCTCCATTTCTCTCTGTCCTATCCAACAACGATGACATCAATAAAAACAATAACTACAACAATAAAAAGAGCAACAAAAGAGAATAAATAAATATTTTTAAAAATAAAATAATAATAAAAAGAATTTATTTGGGAGTTGGGCGGTAGCACAGCGGGTTAAGCGCACATGGCACAAAGCGCAAGGACCAGCATAAGGATCCTGGTTTGAGCCCCCAGCTCCCCACCTGCAGGGGAGTCACTTCACAGGCAGTGAAGCAGGTCTGCAGGTGTCTTTCTCTCCTCCTCTCTGTCTTCCCCTCCTCTCTCCATTTCTCTGACCTATCCAACAACGTTGACATCAAAAACACCAACAATAATAACTACAACAGTAAAACAACAAGGGCAACAAAAGGGAATATATATATATATATAAGAATTTATTTTAAATATATATATGTTTATTTAAATATTTATTTGGGGAGGAAGAACAAATCAGAGGATCATTCTGTCATGTGTTATCCTGTGAATGGAACTCAGGACCTCATATTTGAGAGTTCAATGCTTTATTTGCTAGCTACTCTCCAGGTTATTGCACAGATTTTTTTTTTTTTTTAGTTTAAGAATATATTTTAAAAAGCAAGAGTATAGAGTATATTTAAGGGGGACCAGGTAGTGGCATATGTTACCTAATATGCAAGGACCCTGGTTCAAGTCCCCACTCTCCACCTGCAGGGTAGGAAGCTTCACAAACATACAAAGGATGAAGCAGTGCTGCAGTCCTCTCTCTCCCTCCCTCCCACCATTCCTTTCTACTTCCCTCTTCCCTCTCAATTTCTCTTAGTCCCTATAAAAAAAGAGACACAGAGACATAGAGGGGAGAGGAAAGAAGATAGGAAAGGAGGAGGGGAAGAGAGGAGAGGAAGACAGAGAAAAGAGAGAAACACCACTGTTGTTAAAATTTTCAGAGGCTCTGGCCGGGCTTGCTTCACGGCGGGTAACAGAGACGCGGAGACAACGGCTGGGCAGGGCAGCTGTATTTCTTTATTCAGGAACAACGATTCACAAACTAAGACAAACTAATCACCAAACAGAACTCTGCTGTCTCTTTGCGGCGGCGCAAGCACTCTTTCTTTTTCTCTCGAACTCAGGAACCCTCTCCCTTACTCTCGAACTCAGAAACTCTCGCACCCTCGCACTCTCGAACTCCGGAACTCAGGAACTCGGTCACTGGGGAACTCAAGAACTCTCGGACTCCGGAACCCTCTCCCAGGGTCCCTTGGGGCGGGGCCAAGCAGGCCCGCGAAATTAACGGGACTCATCCAATTCTCTTGGAGGGGGAGGGCTAGAACAAGCCAATGTAAAGCATACGACAATTCCCCCTTTTCTTTTTAACTAAATGACTATAGTATCAAGGGTGTGGGGTGAACAGAAACATATATAACCAAAACCAGCATGTTGCCAAGGGAAGGCCTGAGGGGGCCATATCTGAAAAAAAAAACATTTCTTGCCTCTGGGGGGCTACTTGCCTCGACGGGCATTTGCATGGGGGCGGGGAACGGCCTAGGGTCCCAAAGGCAGCTGGCTGCAACTTACTTACTATGAAACAAAACTTGTTATTAGCATATCTACTGCACGATCTAACATTTCTAATAGAGAAGGAATTTGAGACTTTTACATATCAACAACGTCTTTTAACCTTTTGTTACACCCATTCAAGATGGAGACACACCCTAGGTGTGGGCCGGAGAGGAAACCTCAGGCATGAGAATAATTAGCATAGCCATTGTGCGATCTACCATTTCTAATAGAGAAGGTAGTGTTTTACATATCAACAAGTCTATTTAACCTTTTGTTTAGACCAACTTAGTTGAAATATATTGTTAACTAATTTTTACCTCAGACTTTAAATGTAAGTTAATTTTTATCTTTATGAGAATTACATTGAAAACCTTTTTCATTTATCTTTGACTAGTAAGAATTTAGCCTTAAAGCTACTGTTTACCAAACTTTAAACATACACATAAACATAGTCATTAATACACGAGGAGAGAAACCTTTGTTACGAAGACATGTCATTTTAAACACGAATTTAAATCTATATTGTCTTAGTTGTTGGGGAGGGGGGGTTCACCATCCGGAGGTGGCTTCCCGTGCAGCTCCATTTCCGAGCAGCTCCACTTCTAGGAATTGCAGGTTGCGATCTCTGCACAAATCTCTGCATACTCCAGCTTGTCTGCCTTCAGACCGGACCGGCGGCTGGAGATCTCGTGTGCCCAGTTTTGGCAGGGAGCCCGGGGGTCCGGGAGGCCCGGGATGGTTCCAGAATTCATAGAAAGAGGGCAGGCAGGCCATCTTTGTAGAAGGCGTGGGCCTAGGTGCCCAGGGGTGGCGGCCATGATAGGCCGCCGCGGCCCTGCCCCATGGCCCTGCCATGTCTGCTGCCCTGTTTGCAGTGGCCGAGCAGCGTGGAGGGATCAAGCGTCCAGTGCCCTGCACCACGCGGTGGAGAGCCGGCTCCTGTGGGCTGGCCTCAGGCTCCAGCATGTTGGCATCGGGCTCCAGCATGTTGGCCTCAGGCTCCAGCATGTTGGCATCGGGCTCCAGCATGTTGGCATCGGGCTCTAGCGTGCTGGCATCGGGCTCTTGCATGGTGGCGTAGGCCTCCTGCGGGCTGCGGGGCTGCGGGGTTGCTGGCGCGGTGCGCGGGGTTGTCTGGGCGCAGCCGGCTGGCTGGCTGTTTGACCAGGTGGAAACAGCAGCTCCGCGCCTTGCCTCCCGCCCGCTGGCTCTTCCCGCTGGCTGTTGTGAGTTCGCCAGAGCGAGTGGAAACCACAGAGTGGTCCAGAGATAAATGTTCCAGAAACAGCAAAACAGTCTCGTGAAGAAAGAGCAGAGGCCTTTGGAGATCTCTTCACAAGCAGAAGAGAAGGCCATAGTACATAGGTAGCCAAATTGTCTTTACTTATCTGAGAGATGCGCAGGTCAGGTCCACGTGGGCGCCATTTGTTGTTAAAATTTCGGATGCTCTTGCCGGGCCGGCTAGCTTCACGGTAGTGAACAGACGCGGAGACAACGGCTGGGCAGGGCAGCTGTATTTCTTTATTCAGGAACAACGATTCACAAACTAAGACAAACTAATCACCAAACAGAACTCTGCTGTCTCTTTGCGGCGGCGCAAGCACTCTTTCTTTTACTCTGGAACTCAGGAACCCTCTCCCTTACTCTCGAACTCAGAAACTCTCTCACCCTCGCACTCTCGAACTCCGGAACTCAGGAACTCGGTCACTGGGGAACTCAGGAACTCTCGGACTCCGGAACCCTCTCCCAGGGTCCCTTGGGGCGGGGCCAAGCAGGCCCGCGAAATTAACAGGACTCATCCAATTCTCTTGGAGGGGGAGGGCTAGAACAAGCCAATGTAAAGCATACGACACACCACAGCACCACCCATTCCACCTTACTGTTCCTTTGGTGCAGCCTTGTGCTGGGGACGGACCCAGAGCCTGTACATGGTGAATGGGTGTCTACCTGCCCAGCTGAGCTGCTCCCTACTTATGACACAACCTTAGACTATGCTGTATTCTGCGAGTGAGTCTATACATCTGCCTGTCTGCAACAGGACAGACCCTAGGCCCTTTGGGCTTCCTGGGGCTCTGTGTCTGCATAATGATTCCACCACACCTGACTTTTTCTTTTCTTCCTTTTTTTTTTTTTCCTCTTTTGCCCAGATACAGGGTACAAGACAGAGAAAGACAGAGACTCTCCTGAGGGGTCCTTGCCTGTATAAACAAACACAGTGTGGGGAATTCCCCATAGGCAGAACTGTGACTGTAGAGGAAATCCTGCAAGGGGCCAGAGAAGTAGCTCACCTTGTAGGGTACTTGCCTTGCAAGCAACCCAGGTTTGAGCCCTTGGCACCACATGGAAGATGTTATAGCACCAGAAGTAGCTTTAGTGCAGTGGTGTCTCTCCCCCTCTGTGTGTCTCTGTCTCTGAATATAAAAGGGGCCCAGAGCAGTGAAAGTGCCCATGAGAGGCCTTGACTCAGCTAAAAAAAAAAAAAAAAAATTCTGAAAGGTCAATTATGCCAGAGGCTGTGGGCAGGTCTAATGTTAATGCCTGTTGCCTAATGACTCTGGGTGGAGGCCGTGCCCACTTCTGTGCCCGCCAGCCAGTGGCTGAGAGCACAGAGGCCTCCTTTCTAAGGTCACACTGACTTGTGCCCCTTTGTTGCTGAAACTTTTATAGGCTCCTGATGTCCCCAGGTCAAAGCCTGTAGACTGTCTCGAGATGCAGCTGCTATGTAGTCAGGCCTAGTCCTGTCTTCTTGGCAGCTGGGGAGCTGCAGCATGACACTGCCAGGACCCCTCATTTGCCTCATACCACAGCCCCCTCAATGGATGTCTGTCTCCTGGAAGGGCTATGGGCCCACCCACTCTTGGTCACTCATGCCTTTCCTTCCTGGGACATTACATTTTCTTCTTGTGCCTGGTCGGTGCAGCCCCTGTTTGACCATCATCTATCTATCTATCATCTATCTGTGTATCACCTATCTATCTATCATCTATCTATCATCTATATTCTTTCCTTTTCCTTTTTCCTTTCATTTTTAGATATTTGCTTTTTAATATTTTTTATTTATTTATTTACTTATAAATAAATAAAATCCATAGAGGTAGAGAAACATTGAGAGGGAAGGGGAAGACAGAGAGGGAGAAAGAGAAACACCTGCAGCCCTGCTTCACCACTCCTGAAGTGTCCCCCTGCAGATGAGGGGCATAAACTTACATCCTCCCACCTGAAGGTAGGGTCTCTTCACAAGTGGTGGCAGGTCTGCAGCTGTCTATCTTTCTCCGTCTCTATCTTCCTCTCCTTTCTCCATTTCTCTCCATCCTATCCAACAACAATGACAACAACAACAACAAAAAATTGGGGGGGGGTAGGGGTAGATAGCATAATGGTTATGCAAACAGACTGTCATGCCTGAGGCTTCGAAGTCGCAGGTTCAATTCCCTGAACCACCATAAACCAGAGCTGATCAGTGCCCCGGTAAAAAAAAAAAAAAAATGGACAAAATGGCCACCAGAAGCAGTGGATTCATAGTGCAGGCATTATGAAGCTTCACCAGCTTCACATATATGTGATACTGCCAAGTGCCCTCCCTACCATTTCCTTCCTTTTCCTTTCTTTTCTTTTCTTTTCTTTTGTCATTGCCGGGGCTTCACTGCTCAGGGGCAAATTTTTCAGATAAAGACAGAGACAGAGGGAGAAAGAGAAAGACAACACAGCCCCAAAGCTCCTTCCAGCGCAGTGCAGGCCAGACTCAAACCTGGCAAGGCAGATACGCTATCCAGTGAGCTACCTTGCCATGGCAGGCCAGCTGCCCACTTTGATATTCTGTTTTTAGAGAAAGGAAGAGGGGGAGAGAGATAGCATAATGGTGTGGTCCAGGAGGTGGATCAGTGGACAGAGCATTGGATTCTCAACCATGAGATCCCGAGTTCAGTCCCTGGCAGCACATGTACCAGAGTGATGTCTGGTTCTTTCTCTCTCTCCTCCTATCTTTCTCATGAATGAATGAATAAATAAATAAGTTCTTTAAAAAGAGAGAGAGGGGGAGTCAGGCGGTGGCGCAGCAGGTTAAGCGCACGTGGCACAAAGCACAAGGACCGGCATAAGGATCCCCGTTTGAGCCCCCAGCTCCCCACCTGCAGGGGAGTCGCTTCACAGGCGGTGAAGCAGGTCTGCAGGTGTCTGTCTTTCTCTCCCCCTCTCTGTCTTCCCCTCCTCTCTCCATTTCTCTCTGTCTTATCCAGCAACGACAACAACAATAATAACTACAACAATAAAACAACAAGGGCAACAAAAGGGAATAAATAAATAAAATAAATATTTTTAAAAAATGAAAAAAAAAGCTTCATTAATTTTTAAAAATAATTTATTTATTAATGAGAAAGATAGAAGGAGAGAGAGAAAGAACCAGACATCACTCTGGTACATGTGCTGCCGGGGACTGAACTCACAAAGTGAAAGGATGAGTGTAAGGATCCCAGTTTGAGCCCCCGGCTCCCCACCTGCAGGGGAGTCCCTTCACAGGTAGTGAAGCAGGTCTGCAGGTGTCTGTCTTTCTCTCCCCCTCTGTCTTCCCCTCCTCTCTCCATTTCTCTCTGTCCTATCCAACAACAACATCAATAATAACAATAACCACAACAGTCTGCCGGCCTAGCCCTCGAGAGCCTGATCCCCAGCCTAGCCCCAGATCCTGTGGGATGTCACCCCAAGTTTTATGCCTCCTTTCCAATCAGGGGAAAGGCAGGCAGTGAGCTCCCCAGTGGGGTTCTGCAGACTCTGGGCCTGGGCTGGGATACAAACCTTGTTTTGCAATTACAATAACAATAGTGGCTTAAGAAATAACTCACCTGTTCAGACAGCTGGCTCTCCCATTTGCTGCTGGGGGGCTCAAACTCAAGGCCTCGTACACATCAAGCTTGTGACTTAGCCATTGGTTTGTAGTTATATTATTTGTTTAAAATTTATTTTAGTGGTCTGGGAAGTGTCACAGTGGATAAAGAAAGCATTGCACTCTCAAGCATGAGGTCCCTGCGTTCAATCCCCAGCAGCACATGTACCAGAGTGATATCTGATTCTTTTTTTATTTAATTTTTGTGGGGAGCCACATGTGCCCTCAAGGTTGCTATTGGCATGACCATAGAGTCTTTGTTAAAAGATAAGCTCCTGCTTCCTACACCTTAGAGTCTTTGTTCATAGACAAGATAAATTCCTGTCTCCCAATTCCACTTCCCCATGAATCACCCAGCACCTTCCAGATAACGGCTGATTACCATGACAACACACCACCTCAATCAACAGTCCCCAGCTGCTAATTCCTCCCTTGCCCCCGGCCTTAAAAACAGCATCTTTGGTGCTAATAAACAGACTTGATCAGAATCTTGACTTGTCTCATATCTCTCTTGTCCTCTGTCCTCTCCCTCTTGTCCTTGTCCTCACTCCCTCTCCTAGGTTAACCCACGTTGAAGGTCCCACGGGACGGGACAAATTTTTTATTAGGGGGTTAATGTTTTAGAGTTGACAGTAAATACAATAGTTTGTACAAGCATAACATTTCTCAGTTTTCCACATCACAATACAACCCCCACTAGGTCCTCTGTGTGATACTGGTTCTGTCTCATTCTCTCTCCTCCTATCCTTCTCATTAATAATAAATAAAATCTTTAAAAATTATTCTCGGGGACCGGGCAGTAGCGCAACGGGTTAAGGCACATGGCGCAAAGCCAAGGACCACCACAAGCAATCCAGTTCTAACCCCCGGCTCCCCACCTATGGGGGGGTCACTTCACAAGCTGTGAAGCAGGTCTGCAGATGTCTTTCTCTCCCCCTGTCTGTCTCCCCCTCTTCTCTCCATTTCTCTGTCCTATCCAACAATAATGACAGCAATAACAACAATGATAAACAACAAAGCAACAAAAGGGAAAAAATAGCCTCTAGGAGCAGTAACCCTGGATGCAAAAATATATATATATTTTTTTTTTTCATTTATTACTTAGGGCAGAGGGGGTCGGGTGGTGATGCCCCAATTAAGCACACATAGTTCTTTTTTTTTTTTTTTTTAACCAGAGTACTGTTCAGTTCTGGCTTATGTTGGTGCGGGGGATTGAACCTGGGACTTTGGAGCCTCAGGCATGAGAGTCTATTTGAATAACCATTATGCTATCCACCCTCTGCCCAAGCACACATAGTTCTATGTGCAAGGATTCCTGTAAGGTCCCAGGATGGAGCCCCCAACCCCTACCTGCAGGGGACAGAAGGACCACTTTACAAGCAGTTAAGTGGGTCTACAGGTGTCTGTCTTTTTTTTAAAGATTTTATTTATTTATTAATGAGAAGGATAGGAGGATAGAGAGAAAGAACCAGACATCACTTTGGTACATGTGCTGCTGGGGACTGAACTCAGGACCTCACGCTTGAGACTCTAATGCTTTGTCTACTGCACCACCTCCCAGATCACTACAGGTGTCTGTCTTTATCTCTATGTATCTGTCTACCATCCCCTCTAAATTTCTCTCTGCCCTATCAAATAATATGGGGGGGGGGATGGAGAAAGTGGCTGCCAGGAGCAGTGAATTCATAATGTTGGCATGGAGCCCCAGTGATAACCCTAGAGGCAGAAGAGAGAGAGAGAGAGAGAGAGAGGAAGAAAGAGAGAGAGAGAGAGATAGGGCAGATAAATAGAGCCAGAAATTACTCTGCTACACATGTCGCAGAGTCAAACTCAGGACCTTATGCTTGAAAGTCCGATACTCTACCCACTGTGCCATCTTCCAGTTCACTTTATTTATTTATTTATTTATTTATTTTAAGATTTACTTATGAGAGAGAGAAAGAGTGAGAGATTGAAGAACCAGAGCATCATTCTGGCACATAGAATGCTGGGGACTAAACTCAAGATCTCATGCTTGAGGGTCCAGCACTTTATCATATCATAATTATTCTAAAGATTTATTTTATTTAGTAAATATGAGAAAGTTTCGAACAAAGTGAAAGAGAGAAACAAGTCAGAGCACCACCCTGGCACAAGTGACACCACAGATGGAACTAGAAACCTTGGACATGTAGGTCAGATGCTCTACTGGTTGAGCATATTTCCCCAACTGCTGAATTATTATTTTTGCTTATTTATTTAACCAGAGTACTGCACAGCTCTGGCTTATGGTGGTATAGAGGGCTGATCCTAATAGCTCAGAGCCTCAGGCATGACCACTGTGCTGCCTCCCCAATCCTCTACATATATCTGAATTATTATTTATATCTATTATTATTATTTTGCTACCAGGGTTATGGTAGGAGCTCGGTGCCTGCATTACAAATCCACTTCTGGCAGCCAAGTTTCCCTTTTCTTTTCTTTTTTCTTCTTTTCTGTTGTTAGGACAGAGAAAAAATTGAGAAGGGAAAGGAAGAAAGAGAGTGGGAGTGGGGTTGGTTGATAGTGTAAGGTTATGTAAAGAGACTCTCATGCCTGAGGCTCCAAAGTCCCAGGTTCAGTGCTATGGTAAAAAAGACAGAGGCACCTGTAGACCTGTTTCACCGCTCACGAATCTCCCCCTCTTCAGATGAGGCTGGGGGCTGGAAACCACTTCCTTGAGCATATTATGTGCACCTGTGCCTGGATCCTTATCATTTTTAATTGGTGAATTGTAAATCGTGTTCCATGAAGAAATCCGGATAACTGTCATTAATTCATAAGTGTGCATTTTGTTGAATGTAAACTGAATTAGGGTCACTTATTTTGTTACTGATCTATTCATTTTTGCCACCAGAGTTGTTACTGGGACTCTGTGTGCGCACGATTTCTCTGCTGCCTGCCTACTCATTTTGTGAGAGAGTGACAGATCGAGAAATAGGGACAGAGATGAGAGAGACACAGTAGTCCACTGTTCATGAAGGTGGAGACACATAATTTAAATACTAGTAACATTACTAAATAATTAACTCTATCTCATTTAAATCTGACACCAATCTTGTGCTCCTAATACCTGTATATTTTTCACATTCTAGGAATCAAAGTTAGAGAGACTGGAGACCAAATTGGGAGAAGGGGCCGAATTGATTTGCAAATGAACCACCGGCTAATCAACTGTATTTTGGAGCTACTCTGGCTCCACCAGAATCCTCACAACTTAAACCCCCCCTGCCCAATTCCGTTGGCTGGGGGGTGGGGTGTGCCTTTCCAGTCACCAAGCGCCTTCCAGCAGACCCCGCCCCCTACAGTCCCTGGCCCACCCCAAGCCATTGCTAGTAGGCCTTCTTTTTTATTTATTTATTTTTTATTTATAAAAAGGAAACATTGACTAAACCATAGGATAAGAGGGGTACAGCTCCACATAATTCCTACCACCAGAACTCCGTATCCCATCCCCTCCTTTGGTAGCTTTCCTATTTTTTTTATTCTCTTTTGTTTTTTTTTTTAAATACATTTTTATTTATTTATTATTGGATAGAGAACAGAGAGGAATTGCAAGGGAGGGGGGAAACAGGGAGGGACAGAGACAGAGAGACACCTGCAGACCTGCGTCATCACTCATGAAGCTTTCCCCCTGTAGGTGGGGACCAGGGGCTTGAACCTGGGTCCTTTGGCACTGTAATGTGAGTGCTTAACCAGGTGCACCACTTCCTGGCTCCTTTATTCTCTTTTGTTGCCCTTGTTTTATTATCGTTGTTATTGATGTCGTCGTTGGATATAACAGAGAGAAATGGAAAGGGGGGAAGACAGAGAGAGGGAGATAAATATAGACACCTGCAGACCTGCTTCACCGCCTGTGAAGACTCCCCTGCAGGTGGGGAGCCGGGGGCTCGAACCGAGATGCTTTCGCCGGTCCTTGAGCTTTAGCGGCACCCGCGCTTAACCCGCTGCGCTACCGTCCGACACCCAGCTTTCCTGTTCTTTATCCCTCCGGGAGTATGGACCCAAGGTTATTGTGGGATGCAGAAGGTGGAAGGTCTGGCTTCTGTAATTGCCTCCCTGCTGAACATGGAGGTTGACAGGTCGATGCATACTCCTAGCCTGCCTCTCTCTTTCCCTAGTGGGGCGGGGTTCTGGGGAATTGGAGTGCCGGGACACAATGGTGGGGTTGTCTGTCCAGGGAAGTCTGGTTGGCATCATGCTAGCATCTGGAACCTGGTGGCTGAAAAGAGAGATAACATATAAAGCCAAACAATTTGTTGACTAACCATGACCCTAAAGGCAGGAGTAGTGCAGATGAAGAGTTGGGAAGGGGGGTCTCCGTCCTGTAGATAGCTAGTAGGCATATTTTAGTTATATTCCAAAGGGTCTATGGCTATATTAGGTTGTTGTTTTGGTTTTTTTTCCCTGGGCCTGAAATCTGATATGCAGGTGAATCCTAGTTAATAGTCTGGGGAGGTAATGTTATGGCTGGAAAAAGGACCAGAAAGGTGGATCTAGGAAGAGAGTAGCTCCTTGTATGGGATGCTTAGACCCTCCCACTTCGCCCCGCAAACTAGCTCGCAACAACTAGAATCCAATCAGAGATGACCATCCTGTTCCCGCCCACCAAGGCTCCGCCCCTCTTCTTAAACCTGGTGCTTCTGCTGAGTGGGCTCAGAACCGCGCAGCGCCCCAGGGCAGTAGCGTCTCGGGCCGCTACTTCTGGGTGGCCGCCTTCCGCGCCCAGGAGCCTGAGCGCCCCCCACCCCTTTTTCCAGAAGTTCCTACTTCTAGCTTCCCCCACCCCCGACTCATACTCCCCAGATCTCCGTTTCCAAGACTCGGACACCCCGGGTCCCCGCCTCCCGGATCCAGGGATCCAGGCGTCCCGGATCTAGGCCTCTCAAAGACCGCCGCGTGGACGCCTCGGGCCGAGCACCCCGCTGCCTAGCTGGACAAAGCGTCTGAATTCCCAGTTGCGCAACCCCCACTCCACCTCAAGGACTGAGAAACCCAGGTGCTCCCCTATTCCCCGTTACGACCTAGGGGAGCGGAGTGGCCCTGAGCGCCCCGCTGTGAAGTCCCAGCCTCCTCACGCTGTTGCTTAACTTTCATTTCTAAGGAGTTTCCAGCGCTTCCAACTTCCAAGCGCCGAGGCACCCCGGGGGAACTCGTCATGGTGGCCGAACTTCCCAAGGGGGAGTCCAAGGGGCTCGCGGCGGCGGAACCCACAGCCAACTGCATCCCGACCATGGTCCACGTGGAGAAGCCGGGCGCGGCCCCGGGCCGGGTGCGCCGCTGCCTGCGCGCCAACCTGCTGGTGCTGCTGACGGTGGCCGCCGTGCTGGCGGGCGTGGCGCTGGGGCTGGGGATGTTGGAGTCCAACAGCAAGCTGAGCCCCTCCGCCCTGGCCGCCTTCGCCTTCCCGGGCGAGCTGCTGCTGCGCCTGCTCAAGATGATCATCCTGCCGCTGGTGGTTTGCAGCCTCGTGGCCAGCGCCTCCAGCCTGGACCCGAGCGCGCTGGGGCGCCTGGGCGCCTGGGCGCTGCTCTTCTTCATGGTCACCACCCTGCTGGCGTCCGCGCTCGGCGTGAGCTTGGCGCTGGTTCTGCAGCCCGGAGTCGCCTTCAACGTTTCGGCGGGGTCCCACGCCTTGGCAACGGAAGAGACCGCCAAAAAGGACATGCTTAGTTCATTCCTGGATCTCCTAAGGTCAGGCTTCGCCTACCCCGGAAGTTTGAGAGAGTTGGCGGGGAGGAAAGGGGGGGGAGACTCGGGGACTTAGGCCGCGTGGACTGGAGAACCAGAAGGGTGACTTTGGGCCCCCCTCCCTCTCCCCCTCCCAGAGGCAGGCCAACCCCAGGGGGTCAAGAAAACTGGATCTAGGGGGAGGTGGGGGAAATCTGACCCTTGTGACAGATAATTTATCTTTATTGGTGATTTAATAATGATCGACAATATTGTGGGATAAGAAGGTTACAATTCCCACCACCAGAGTTCGAAATACCCCCCCTCTACTGGAAGAGTCCCTAATCTTTATCCTTCTGGGAGCATGGACCCAGGATCATGATGAAGTGCAAAAGGTGGGAGGTCTGACTTCTGTACTTGCTTCTCTGCTGGACATGGGCGTTGGCAGGTGGATCCATACTCCCTGCTTGTTTCTGTCTTTCTATAGAGGGGTAAGGCTCTGGGGAGGTGGGGTTCCTGGACACATTGGTGGGATCGTCTGCCCAGGGAAGTCAACTTGGTGTCAGAGTAGCACCTGCAAATTGGTGGCTGAAAAGCATTAAGATATAAAGCAGGACAAATTGTTTAATAATCAGGAACCTAGAGGTAAAAACTAGCAGATGAGATTTGGAGTCTTTATGTTGGAAGGAGCTAAGCAGTCTATTTTAGGTATATTCTAAGGGGCCCATGACTTTACTAATTTTGTCTGAGCTCCACAGATAACATGCAGGTGGGCTAAAAATATTGTCTGGGAAGAAAGTGTCAGAGTTGGAAGTAGGATTAGAAAGTTGAATCAGGACAGAGAGTAGCTCCCAAATAAGTGAAAATAAGTATATATATATATGACATTAACTGTAAACCCCACCCATTAGATCTAGGGCCCATGTCTATTCATATTTGGCATAGGAGCCTGTGTAACCTCTGCATCCTGTCAGTCTGAGCTTGCAGTCCAGCTAGGAACATTCTAGGCTGCACTCATTTCAGGACCAGTTTTCCTCCAGTGGCAGAGTATGTTGACCCATCCTTCCTTCAGAGAGTGGGGCAGTTCCTAGCCCCATATTGTTGTTCTGCATTGAGGACAAGGCCCTGTAGAGGCCCGCAAGAGGGTTTATAGTATTGTTCCTCATGGAGATGACCAGTGATGGTGGAGAGGGTTCTATTAGAGGTCTAGGGCCATCATATCTATGTGGGAATCCCAGGATTCCCTAACTAGAACCCTGGATGATGGGGTGGCCTGATAGTGACCAAACTGGTCATCATTAAAGTGTGCTGGTCTCTTGCTCTTATCCAGCTTTTGTAGTCCTTATTTTATCTGACAGGATTAGATGTAGAGTGATGGAGGGAAGTGAAATAGGAAGTAGATGAGGAGGGTATTTAGGTCTAATTAGAAAACATCTGAGGGGCTGGGTGGTGGTGCACCTTGCTGAGCACATGTGTTACAAGCCCGGACCTGCAAGGCAAAAGCTTCACAAGTAGGTGAAGCAGTGCTGCAGGTAGGTGTCTCTCTGTCTCTCTCTCTTTCTCTTTTTTAAATTATCTTTTACTTATTTATTGGATAGAGACAGCCAGAAATTGAGAGGAGGAGGGGAGATAGAGAGGGAGAGAGACGGAGACACCTGTAAACCTGCTTCACCACTTGGAAAGCTTTCCCTCAGGTGGGGACCGGGGGCTCGAACCTGGGTCCTTATGCACTGTAATATGTGCGCTCAACCAGGTGCTCCACCACCCGGCCCCTCTGTCTCTCTATCTCCCCCTTCCTCTCAATTTCTGGCTGCCGCTATTTATAAATAAAAATAATAAAAAGAAAGAAAGAAAATATCTGATTAAGTACTTTATTGTGTCTTTTTTAGGTCTGTCTACTTGCTTGCTGTACTTTGTGAGTCACTGTAGGCCATTGCATACTTTTCCTTTAAGGTACATATTTCCCCCTATCTTACAGATACATGTGCACATGTGCCCTATCTCATGGGCCCTGCTCTCTATCTAGGTTCTGTAATTTTGTTAGGAAGTGCACTACCGAAATGGAATTAAGGAGTCCTATGAGCTAGGAAAGGTCTCACCTGAGTACTGGAGCTGGAAGGCTGACATCCCAGACCTGGCATCTCTGGATACAGTCCGAAGGAAACATATCTAGGTGACACTGGTTGCTTTGATTTGGTTGAGATTAGCAGGTGAAGTATCAAGTGGTACAGATCAAGAGAGGCATGAAGGAAAAAACAAGCAAAGCCCCAGAGGTTCCAGGACTGGGAGAAATACAGGTTTTATAGAGAATGAGGAAGGTTCCTTGCTGTCTTCGTTTAAGAAGGCAAAAGATAATTATTATTGTAACCAAGTTATTTGGTAACTTAATTTACTTTGAAAATTCCATGGTTAGGATTTACTGTACCATACAAGACCTTACCATGATTTATATTATTTAATACTATTTACAAATAACTGTATCTTCTATACTGACAAGACTGGTTGCTTCTGGTCTCCCTGGCCTAAGATTATAGGTGATTTAATATTTCAGGGGAAAAAAAGGTCATTATTAGAAATGCATTAACAGGGGAGTTGGGCGGTAGCACAGCGGGTTAAGTGCACGGACCAGCATAAGGATTCCAATTCGAGCCCCCGGCTCTTCACCTGCAGGAGAGTCGCTTCACAGGCGGTGAAGCAGGTCTGCAGGTGTCTATCCTTCTCTCGCCCTCTCTGTCTTCCCCTCCTCTCTCCATTTCTTTCTGTCCTACCCAACAATAATGACATCAATAACAACAACAATAATAACTACAATAAAACAACAAGGGCAACAAAAGGGAATAAATAAATAAATAAATATTTTTTAAAAAGAAATGCATTAACAATTTTTTTATTTTCCTTTTTGGTGCCCTTATTTTATTGTTGTTATTGATGCCATTGTTGTTGGATAGGACAGAGAGAAATGGAGAGGGGAGGGAAAGACAAAGAGGGAAGAGAAAGACACCTGCAGACCTGCTTCACCACCTGTGAAGCCACTTCCCTTCCAGGTAGGGAACCAGGGGTTGAACCAGGATCCTTACTCTGGTCCTTGCGCTTTGCACCACCTACGCTTAACCCGCTGCACTATGGCCCAACTCCCATGCATTAACAATTTAAGCCCACTGTTGGTGAGCTCTTTATATATTTTGGTTATTAGTCTCTTGTCTGATGTATGGCATGTAAAAATCCTCTCCCATTCTGTGAGGAGTCTCCTTGTTTGGGTGATGGTTTCTTTTGCTGTGCAGCTTTTCAGTGTGATGTAGTCCCATGGGTTTATTTTTTTAGTCTTACTTGCAATTGGGTTTGGGACAGAGAATTTATAATGTGGGTGCCTGAGTCTCAAAGGGAAGCCCCATGTTGGAAAGTGGATCAAAGTCTTGGGGCGGGGGGACGAGCTGGGGGAAGGGTGGTTTCCTATGAGGGGAGGGCACCTGAAGGAAAGTTCTTGAAAGGGGAGTTTTGGGGTGACCAAAGAGCCCAGGATGGGACTTCTGGGTAGAGACTTGAATTCAGCGTCTGCAGACTTGGGGCTCCAGTAGTACATGAGATCCTTGAACCCCACCAGATTTTCCTCCCTGCATGTCACCTGTCACCCCAGGTTCCTTCAATCCCAAAGAATCCTTTCCTAACTTTAAAGGAGATCAGATTATGGGGTCCACATGGCCTTGGCTTTGGTGTCCCTGCTGACTAAGTGTCTCCAGGTTGGTGGGGGAACTTCCTGGAACTGGGGGTGTCAGGAAATGATGAGTCATGGGGTAGGGCTCCCTCAACCTCTGGAGGCCTGCGTGCAGGCAGAACTGGCAGGTGGGGTGTCTCAGGAGTTGCAGGGGGTGAGGACCTCCTGGCTGAGGGAGATTAGCAGGGTGCTGGCCCAGCCCATGTCTGATCTGCAGGCAGGGCACAACCATATGAAAACTGAGACACCAAAACAGACTCAAACCTGGCCAGCCACCCCCGAGACTTAGCTGAGACATCCCACAGGCACACTCAACCACAACTACGGCATCTCAGTGCAGTGACCCACTCTATCAGTCCCACTAGAGACTAATACCCCTTGGTCACAAACAGCCAGTCCACGATGCCACTGACACATCAAGCTGCTTATATACATATGCACACACATGACCCCACACCAATGGTGTCCTACATGTCTGAATGCTCCCCTCACTGGATACTGGCATCTGACAGATCTCTTCATGGGCCCACAGGCACCGTGCAGGGCTGTGTCTTTGGGGACAGGGAGAGCAAAAAAAAAAACCTCAGAGGTTCAGCCTCTGTAGCTATCTGGGTTCACATCTCAGGTCTGTCCCTTCCTAGCCAGGCAAGTCTCACCCTTTTTTAAATGAGAGATACAGAGAAAACACCAGAGCACTGCTCAGCTCTGGCTGATTATGGTGCTGGGGGGTTAAACCTGAGCTTTAGGCATGAAAGTCTTTTACATAAACTACTGCTATCTCTCCAGTCCTCCCCTCCCCATCTCTCTCTTTTCTAATTGGATAGAAACAGAGAAATCAAAAGGGAAAGGGAAGATAGGGAGAGAGAAAAGAGAGATACTTGCAGCCCTGCTTCCCCACTTGTGAAGTGTTTCCTCCTTCAGGTGGGGACTGGCTTGATCCTGGGTCCTTGCCCATGATAACATGTGTGCTCAATCAGGTGCACCACCACCTGGTCCCCTCAGCCTCTTTTGAAATATTTATTTATGTGGACTGGGAGGCAGTAAAAGGGATACGGTGTTGGACATAGGTCCTGAGTTTGATTCCTGGCATCACATGTGCCAGTGTGATAGCTGTTTCTTTTTCTTCTTTCATGTTAATAATGCATATATCTTTTTACATTTTTTTGCTTAATGAGAGATACACCAGAGCACACCCCAGCTCTACATGGTCATGTCAGGGATTGAACCCCGGGCCCTGGGGTTTCATGTATGAAAGTCAGTGCTCTAACTGTATCTGACACTATCTCTAACACTGCTTGAGCTGTCTGTCTGCCCACCCCCTCAGGAGTATCCCACACACTGAGTCACCCTTGGACATGTCATACATGAGCAGCCCTGTAAACACAGATTTTATCACATGTGTGGCACAAGCTGCTGTCCCTTGTCCGCCTCTGCCATTACCCTTTGCAACAGACCCTCTGATCCACCCACCAGCCCCACCCCTGGGGGGGGCAGGTGGCCATAGGCTCAGCCCGCCCTGTTCCCTGTGCTCCTGGAAGAAGTGGCTGATGCAAGACGCCCAGGGTGTTAAGTTTGTTGCATGGGGGTGGGGCCAAGGCCCTGTGTGACCCTGCCACTTAAGAAGCCAACATGCCCCACCCCCAGACCACAATTCCTCAGGGCTTGGGGGTCAGCTTTCTGGGGTCCAAAAATGCAGGTCTAGGTCTAGTTCTGCCTGTGTGAGTCCTGGGAGGGAGGCCCCTTTTGGGAGTGCAAACCAAGGCTCCTCCTCTCCTTGGAATCTAATAAGCCTTCTGTTCTCTGCAGAAATGCCTTCCCTTCCAACCTGGTGTCTGCTGCCGCCTCCCCGGCCGCCTCCCCCTCAGTGAGTTCTGGAAGTGGGAGGTGGGGAGTGGAGGTGTGTCCTGGGGTGGGGGGTTATGAGGGAGGAAGACAGCCAGTTTATGAGCTATGCGTCTTGATTTGGGCAGTGCCTGGAACTAAAGACCCACACTCACACTGTTACACATCAGATGGGGGGGGGATCTTCAGTGACCTCACCCATGTTCCTCAATGACTAATGAATATAGGAGGTTCAGGGCACCCAAGTACCTTGCTCTCTCACATCCTGGGTTTCCACCTCTGAGAAGTGGGGGTATGAAGTCAGATCATGTCTCAGGGATGTTGGTCCTGGAGGGGAGGGGTCTTGAAACTGAAACTGATTTTCCCCAACCCCTTCCACAGTACTCAGCCTCCTACAAAGGATCGATCAACGGAACTCTGGTAAAGTGGGACGGGGAGGAGGTAGCAAGGACCCCACCCCTTGGACCTTTGTGTGTGTGTCCCTAATCTCTACCGTCTCCAGTTTTAGACTCTCTGTGTGACTACCATCCCCAATTCTGTCTTCTCCCTTGTGGGAGAAACATCTCCATTCTACAACCCCTGACCCCCACCCACCCACTCCCTGCATCCAGACTCATCTTTTTCTCTCTGCCACAGGCCTCCCTCCTGTGCCCCAAGCCTAGCAACCCAAGTGGTCTTTGTCCCTATAGCCTTCAGATGCTCCCCTGTGCCCTGGCAGGAAGTCAAGCTCACCACCACCCACAGGACCTGTCTTGTGACTGCCCAGCTCATGTTCCTCCCTAGTGACTGTTTTTCTGGGTTTTTTGTTTTGTTTTAGCATCTTAGTTGCTCATATAGTCATATAAATTATCCAATAAATTATATATAATTTATTGGATAGAGACAGAGAAATCTGTAGGGAAGGGGGTGATAGGGAAAGAGAAACAGACACCTACAGCCCTGTATCACCTTTCCTAAAGTCCCCCTCACCCTCATCCTGCAGGTGGGGACCCAGGGGTTTGAACCTATGTCCTTGTACATTGTGACATGGACTCTACCAAGTATGTCATAATGTCCCTCGTTAGTCTCCTTTCTAGGTGGTAATTGTCTTCTCTCTCCGTTACCTTTTACCACGCCTCTTTACCACCCTTACCCTTCCTGTTGTGCAGACCTTAGCTCCTTCTTCCAGGAAGCCCTTCATGATCTACCCCCCACCTCCAAAAAACTGTCAAGCTGCCATTTCCTCCAGTTCCCACACTGCCCTGGGCCCCACTATCCAGACCCTCTTTCCCCCCCAAGGCATCCATCCCATCATGATCTTTGGGAAGAAGGGGCACAGCACTGCCCAGAAAGACCCTCAGTGATGGAGTGTCCCCATCTCTTCTGTTTCTCACCCAAAGGTGCCCAAGGGGGATGAGGTGGAAGGCATGAACATCCTAGGCCTAGTGGTGTTTGCCATCGTCTTTGGCGTGGCTCTGCGGAAGCTGGGGCCCCAGGGAGAAATACTCATCCAATTCTTCAACTCCTTCAATGAAGCCACTATGGTGCTGGTCTCCTGGATCATGTGGTAGGTGATGGGCAGGGGTGAGGACTGGTGGGGTTCTCCCCGACTACCTAGTCGCGAGGAGGGAGATCTGGACCAGCCGGACCCCCCCTTCTGGGGCTGAGCGGGAGGGGGAGTGTCGACGACTTGAGAAAAGAAAACACACCAAGTCGGGAGTACTGTCAAGGCAGTGACTCGCTTTATTGAGGAAAAGACCATTTTTTATAGGCAGGGGGTAGAGGCAGAGATGGAAAGGTAGGGTGAGATGATGTTTGAGGTGGTGTGAGGCGGCGTCACCGTCGGTGGGGCCTATGCTCTTTACACATCATCAGCTGGAGGGCAGAGGTGAATTCAGGCATGGCCTACAGGAGATGCTGTGTCACTCTGAGGAGGTTAGTGACCATCAGCGAAACTGGAACCAGGCTTATGGTTCCAGTTTCTGCTGGGCCTAGATTGGGGCCAAGCAGACCCCAAAATATCCCCCTTCTGTGTGTAATGCCAGGTCGCATAGCTCCTGTCTTAGGTTGTCACCGCACCAGTGATCTTACCCGTCATTGGATACCATGCCTCTGCTGGCTTTTGGATATTGGCTCCATGACCTGTCTTAGGTTGTCTCAGTCTCTCTGAGATCTTACCCATCATTGGTCTACTGGAGTGCCAGGGAGGGTTCGTAGCCTTCAGGCTCCAGAGTCTTTTGAGTCTGTGGTAGCGGACCTCAACTTGGTGAAGCCGTATTTCCTCGAGCCTTTGTTGGATGAGCTGTGCGCTTTTATTGAGCAAGCAAGGCCCCACGGTTAAGAGGAGGAGAAGGAGAAAGAGGAGCCACCCGGATTACCAAGGGGGAGTACCTGGACCTCTACGGGTGGAAATAGAGTGCAGCTGGTCAGGGGGAGGAGGTAGGTTGGGTTAGCTGGGTATATACTGGTATGGTGTCCTTTGTGGTAAGGACTTGTCAACAGGGACTCTGTGGATTTTGCAAGAGCAATAATGGCATCCACCATAATAAAAGAAAAACAAAACATGGATATCCAGGGTTTAAAAGAAAAAGAAAAAAAAAAATGTCTCTATGACTGGAAAAGTGGGTGGCTTTGTCAATGAGATATAATAAATGGACAATTCAAATTTTTGTAAATATTAAAAAGATTTAGTATAGTTACTTTATTGACACTTTAGCCAACTGAATATTGGGGGGTGCACTCCCCTTTTTTTATTTTTTATTAATTGAGCTTAAGGGTTATAGTATAGGGGTTATTGTAATGAGAATAATATTTTAAAGGAAACAAAAATACATGGAATGGATATATCTATTGAAGAAAAACAGGAGAGCATATGGCTCATAAGGTTTTTGAGCTTTTTTCTGTTTGAGCTGTAGCCCACATAAATTTAGAAAAAGTACCAATTGAGAAAACAAAAACATATTTTTGTTTACCAAACATGGGCAGGTGAGTTACATCAATCTGCCAGAGAGCATTGGCTTTTATCAATGGGGATTAATCTTAAAAATCTGAATAGCAGGATCTTAATTAAACAATGTAGGAGCCAGTAAAGTGCTCTCACTATGGCAGGTCAAGCGTTAAAATGTAAGAGGCTTGTAAAAAATGAGAGAAAAATTTAAGGATATGAGTGACTTTAGGAGTTATCACATACCCATAAATAAAAAAAGGAAAAATGTTTAGTTGTACCTATTTACTTAAGAGAGAAAATAATGTGTACCAAGTTAGAAGTTTAATGGTTAGAATTGGCTTGAGTTCCTTCATATGATTTTAGAAGGCTCTTTATTAAAATATACCAGTATGTTATAGAAAGTCAATACCTAATGTGTTGACATGATAAAATGTTTACCTTTTTTTTTTAATCACTTAAACAATTTTAAACTTTGTTAGGATCTTTGCTTATCACAAAGCTTATCACACCCTTAGGGCAGCTATGAACAAGGGTGAGTACACAACTTAATTGATCTTTCACTTAAAAGGCTAAGATAAACCTCATAGCTTAAATGTTTAGAAATAAATTTTTACTGTTACATTTCTTTTAGATGACAATTTTACACTAAATAATTTTGTTGAATCACATTTGTTGAATAAAAACTTTTTATCAGACCAGGAATATCATGTTTAACCCTTCTTTTCTGGCAAGGCCCCTGCTCTACCCAGATTGGGTTATTATAAAGCCACTCCAAATGTGGAATTTGTTACAAACAGGCAGTTGGTATTGGGGTGCTGGTAAGATTTAGAATTTTCACAAGAGTGAGAGAGACTGCAGAGGCATCTTACCATGCCTAGAGATCTCAGAAAATCTCTAGCTAATGAATTGACGCTGATGTTAGCTATCAGAAGGACGAAACTGTCTTATATTTTAGTCCGGTAAAGGTGTGTCAACTCTACAAGTCGGGATCTTTAAAATCACATTCAGCTTAACTAAATCTTATTTAAAACTTAAAACAAACTTTAGTTACTTAGGGGTTAACACACATTAATGAAAACAACATCATTCCCCCCCACCCCAAGTTTTATTAGAAGACAGAGAGGAATTGAGGAGGGGAGGAAAGAAAGACACCTACAGACCTACCTCACTGCTCTTGAAGTGTCCCGCCTTTGCAGGTGACAAGCTGGGGCACAGGGTGATATGTGTGTTTAACCAGCTGCACCAGTGCCCCACCCCTTTCTCTCCTTTCCTTCCTTCTCTCTTTCTTGTTCTTTCTTTCTTTCTTTCTTTTTCCTTCCTTCCTTCCTTCCTTCCTCTCCTTCTTTCTCCTAACAGTAGTTGCCAGAGATTCACCAGAACTTTGTGCCTGTGTTCTACTGCCCCTGGCAAACAGTGCTAGTTTTGTTTTGTTTTGTTTTTTATAAAAAGGAAACACTTGGGAGTCGGGCTGTAGCGCAGCGGGTTAAGCGCAGGTGGCGCAAAGCACAAGGACCGGCATAAGGATCCCGGTTCGAGCCCAGGCTCCCCACCTGCAGGGGAGTCGCTTCACAGGCGGTGAAGCAGGTCTGCAGGTGTCTGTCTTTCTCTCCTCCTCTCTGTCTTCCCCTCCTCTCTCCATTTCTCTCTGTCCTATCCAACAACGACAACAACAACAATAATAACTACAACAATAAAACAACAAGGGCAACAAAGGGAATAAATAAATAAAATAAATATTAAATAAATAAATAAAATTAAAAAAAAAAAAGAAAAGAAAAAAAAAAAAAAAAGGAAACACTGACAAAACCATAGGATAAGAGGGGTACAGCTTCGCACAATTCCCATCACCAGACCTCCATATACCATCCCCTCCACTGACGGCTTTCTTATTCTCTAACCCCCCTCTGGGAGTATGGATCCAAGATCATTGTGGGATGGAGAAGGTGGAAGGTCTCGCTTCTGTAATTGCTTCCCCGCTGAACATGGGCGTTGACAGGTCGATCCATACTCCCAGCCTGTCTCTCTCTTTCCCTAGTGGGGAAGGGCTCTGGGGAAGCAGAGCTCTAAGGCACATTGGTGGGGTTGTCTGTCCAGGGAAGTCTGGTAGCATCCTGCTAGCATCTGGAACCTGCCATCAGGGTTATTCACTGTTCCTGAAGCCATTTTTTCCATTTTATTGAATAGGACAGAGAAAAATTGAGAGGGAAAGAGTAGATAGGGAGAGAGAAGGAGAGACATACCTGCAGACCTGCTTTGCCACTTGTGTGAAGTATCCTCCCTGCAGTGGGAAGTGGGGGCTTGAGCCCAGATCCTTTGCTTAATACTATGTGTGCTTAACTAGGTATGCAGCTGCTTGCTCCTCCCCAGTTTTTATTTTTGTTTTTTAAGCTGGAGTATGAAAAGCAGAGAGGCAGACAGCACTGCTTCACCATTCATGAAGCTTCCTCTGTGCACAGTGCTCTCATGTGGTGACCAGGGGCTCAAACCTGGATCCTTGTGTATGGGAAAGTACGCGCTTTAGGGCCTAGGAAGATAGCATACCGGTTATGCAAAAAACATTCATACCTGGGGGAGTTGGGCGGTAGTGCAGCGGGTTAAGCACACGTGGCGCAAAGCGCAAGGACCCGCATCAGGATACCGGTTCAAGCCCCCGGCTCCCCACCTGCAGGGGAGTGAGTCGTTTCACAAGCGGTGTAGCAGGTCTGCAGGTGTCTATCTTTCTCTCCCCCTCTCTGTCTTCCCCTCCTCTCTCCATTTCTCTCTGTCCTATCCAACAATAACAACATCAATAACAACAACTACTACTACTACAGCAATAAAACAACAAGGGCAACAAAAGGGAATAAATTAATTAATAAATAGTTTTTTGAAAAAATTCATACCTGAAGGTCCAAGGAAAGTCTCAGGTTCATCCCCCAGCTCCAGGCTTGCATGCCCAAGACCCCAGAATTCCCAGACTGAATCTCTGTACTACTATAAGGCAGAAATAAAAAATTAAAAAAAAAAATAGTAGTAGTCTACCAGGTTAGTCATCTCCCATTTACCCAAGATTTATTTCTTTAATGAAAGAGAAGTGGAACTGGGCAGTGGTGCACCTGATTGAGCACACACAATACTGTGAACACAAACATTACCTTGGTTCAAGCCCCCTGGTTCTCACCCACGGGGGCATCGGGGGAACTTCATGAGTAGTGAAGCACGTCTGCAGGTATCTTTCTTTCTCCCTATCTTCCCCATCTTTCTTAGTTTCTCTCTGTCCTATCAAACAAATAAATGAAATTTTAAAATGTTAAGTATAGGGAGTCGGACAGTAGCGCAGCGGGTTAAGCGCACGTGCAAAGCGCAAGGACCGGTGTAGGGACCGCCGTTTGAGACTTGGGCTCCCCACCTGCAGGAGAGTCGCTTCACAGGTGGTGAAGCAGGTCTGCAGGTGTCTGCCTTTCTCTCCCCCTCTCTATCTTCCCCTCCTCTCTCTATTTCTCTGTCCGATCCAACAACGATGGCATCAGTAATAACTACAACAATAAAACAACAAGGACAACAAAAGGGAATAAATAAATACAAAAAAATTTTTTAATGTTAAGTATATATATGAGAGAATGGCAGAGTATCATTCTGATATATGCAATCCTGGTGGTTGAACTTGGAGTCTCCTAAATGCATATCCTGTGCTCTAACTACTGAGCTTGTCCCATGGGTACTGAATGGTGGCTGCATTTTTAATACCCCCCCAGCCTTTCATCCCCGTAGCCCTGATTCCAATTAAGAAGCTGCTCTGAACACCAATGACCTTTTTTTTCTTTAATATTATAATGAGAGAGAGAGAGACACCAGAGCCCTGCTCAGCTCTGGCTGATGGTGATGCTGGGGATTGAACCCAGGACCTTGGAGCCTCAGGCATGAATGTATTTTGCAGAACTATTATGCCATCTATCTCCCCAGCCCTATTTATTTATTACTGAGAGACAGAAAGAGAACCAGAGCATTACTCTGGTACATGCACTGCCTAGGATTGAACTGAAGACCTCATGCTTGAGAGTCTTAACAGTTTATTCACTGCACCACCGCCTAGGCCAGTAACACCAATGAGTCTTCAACCCCGCCCCAAGCAGGAGACTCCTACCATAGTCTTTTGGAGCTAGAGGTCTGGAAAGTGGGGAGAAACAGGCAGTGATTGGATAGGAGTGGGATTTGCAGTTGTGTGGACTGAGTGCTCCTCCCCAGCTGTTTCCTTAAAGCTAAATTCCCCTCTGTGCCTCTGTTTGACACCAGGCACAAATGAGTTAATCCAAGTGAGGTGCTTGGGGCTGTGCCTGACCTCTGACAGTTGGACAAAGAATAATAGCAGCTAATATTTATGCATTGCCTGGCTTGTTTAACTTTTGGACACTTCTCATGCCAGGTCTTGGGCACTTGGCCAACTGCACAGTTGACCAGGTCCTGAGGTCTCAGGTTCAGTCTCCAATACTACCATCAGCCAGAGCTGAGCAGTGGTCTAGTGTCTTTCTTTCGCTCACTCCCGATACACACACACACACACACACACACACACACACACGCCATCTAGCCTCGTGTAGAGATATTTTTATTCACAAGAGAAAAACCAGGCCATTAATCTGGCACATGCATTACCCAGGATTGAATTTGGGACTTTACACAAGCAGGTCCTATGGTCTACTAGTTGCACCACCTCCCCATCCACTTTATTATCTTAGAGAGGAAGTGGAAAGGCAGATAGAGGAGGGAGAGTGAAAGGTGCTGGGGAAGATAGCATAGTGGTTTTACAAAAGACTTTGTGCCTGAGGCTCTGAGATTCTAGGTTCAATTTCCAGCACCACTATCACCCAGAGCTGAGCAGGGCTCTGTTCTTTCTGTATCTCTCTATCATTAAGATAAACTAAATTAAAAATTATATTTAAAAAAAAGGGGGAGAGTGAAGAAACCACAGCACTGCTCCATGGCATCCCCAATGCTATTCATGGTACTCCCATGTGGTGTCAGGGCTTGAGCCCAGGGCCTTGTATATAGAGAGGCCAGCCCTAGGGCAGAGGGTAGATAGCATAATGGTTATGCAAACAGACTCTCATGCCTGAGGCTCCAAAGTCCCAGGTTCAATCCTCCCCTCTCCTCCTCACCACCGTAAGCCAGAGCTGAACAGTGAGTGCTCTGGTAATAAAAAAAATAAAGATCATGGTGCAGTGGTAAAGCTTTGGACTCTCAAGCATGAGGTCTCGAGTTTGATCTCTGGCAGCACCTGTGCCAGAGTGATGTCTGGTTCTTTCTCTCTCCTCCTATCTTTCTCATAAATAAATATAATATTTTTTAAAATAAATAAAATAAAGATAAAAAATAAAGAAGAGAGACATCAGCCCTCTACTGAGCAAGCCACCTTGTTTCATCCTGCTACTGCCTTTTTTTTTTAAATCTTATTTATTGGATAGAGACAGCCAGAAATTGAGAGGGAAGGAGGAGGTAGAGAGGGAGAGGGAGAGAAACAGACACTAGCAGCCCCACTTCACCATTCACAAAGCTTTCCCCGTGCAGATGGGGTCTGGGGGCTTGAACCTGGGTCCTTGAACATTGTAACATGTACACTCTACTAGGTGAACCACCACCCGACCCCCTTCTCCTTCTCTTCATCGTTTTTTTAACATTTTAATTTTGGCTCATGGTTGTGCTGGGGATTGAGCCTGGGACTTTGAAGCCTCAGGCATGAGGGTCTATTTGCAGAACCATTGTGCTATTTCTCCACCTGTCCAGACTTTTTTGATCTTCTGATTGACTGTATCTCAATGGGATAAAAGTGCCTAGGAAATGGAGAGTACAGGGGACAGGCACCTGCACAGCCTCCAGGCCTTCAGGAGACAGGGCTGGGTAGTGTGACCCAAGGAGTGTGAGAGGCACGCAGTGCCTAGCCACAATGGGCCAGGCTGGGCTAAAGTTGCTGTTCTGTCCTCTTGGTGCTCAGGTACGCACCCATCGGCGTCATGTTCCTCGTGGCCACCAAGATCGTGGAGATGAAGGGTGAGAATAAGCAACAAGTGTCCGAGTTCTTTCAGAGCCTGGGCAAGTACATCCTGTGCTGCCTGCTGGGCCACGCCATCCACGGGCTGCTCGTGCTACCACTCATCTACTTCATTTTCACGCGAAAAAACCCCTACACCTTCCTGTGGGGCATCATGATGCCCCTGGCCACCGCCTTTGGAACTTCCTCTAGGTGAGCCCTTCTTCTTCTTCTAGCGTTTGCCCTTCTTCCGTAGCCAGTCAACAGCGTCAGGTTGAGCCTGATGTAAAGTTCGAGCCCTCAGACCTGTGAACACCCCTTTTGCTCTTGTGGGTGGGGGAGGGGCACTGGGTGTGGGCACAGGGGGACTTATTTCATGAAAGAGAAACCCGCGCATTATTTCTCCTAAAATAAGTAAGTTTGATTGATTTTATTTTTGAGAGAGCTCAAAAATACTCAGCTCTGGCTTACGGTGGTGCGGAGGATTGAACCTGGGGCTTTGGAGCCTCAGACATGAGAGTCTGTTTGCATAACTATTATGCTATCTCCTCCACCCTAAAATAAATATATTTAATAAATGAAAATAAGTCCTATAAAGGAGGCCTAGAAGGGGCCTAAGCTGTGGGACCAGGCTCCTGGGAGGGGCTTGTATCCAGGGTGATAGGTTTGTGGATGTGTCTTGGGCAAGATCAGATTGGTGGGTCTAGTTTGGGGACTTGTCTGAAATTGGAGATTGGTCCTGCGGTGTGGGCGTGGCCAATCCCAGGGGTGGCATCCGAATGGGTGGGGTCTGAGCTATTGGGTCAAGTAGACAGGGTTAAGGGACCTTCCCTGGTGTCCACAGCTCTGCCACACTGCAGCTGATGATGAAGTACGTGGAGGAGAAGAATGGCGTCTCCAAGAATATCAGCCGCTTCATCCTGCCCATCGGTGCCACCATCAACATGGACGGGGCAGCGCTCTTCCAGTGTGTGGCTGCCGTGTTCATCGCACAACTTAACCAGAAATCCCTAGACTTTGTGCAGTTTATCACTATCCTGTGAGTAAATATTGTCATCATCCTGTGAGTACAGGGATCCCAGAACCAGATCCCACCACTCTCCCGACTTGTCCTGAGACGTTGCATGCAGGCTTGGGGTGGAGGTGGAGCAGGAAGCTTCTCCCTCTCTGCGTCCTCATCCTAACCCTCCCTGCCCGCCCCTCCAGGGTCACGGCCACAGCATCCAGTGTGGGGGCCGCGGGCATCCCAGCCGGAGGAATCCTTACCCTGACCATCATCCTCGAGGCCATCAACCTGCCTGTTCACTACATCTCCTTGATCCTGGCTGTGGACTGGCTAGTGTAAGTGTGGGTGTGGGTGCTTGGGATGCTCCGAGTTAACCCCTGGGACAGGGGGTGAGAAAGAGAGGCATTGAGAGCCTCAGAGCAGAAGAGGAGAAGGGAAGGAAGCCTTCAAAAAGAAAAGTGGAGGGAGTCGGGCTGTAGCGCAGCGGGTTAAGCGCAGGTGGCACAAAGCACAAGGACCGGCATAAGGATCCTGGTTCGAACCCTGGCTCCCCACCTGCAGGGGAGTCCCTTCACAGGCGGTGAAGCAGGTCTGCAGGTGTCTGTCTTCCCCTCCTCTCTCCATTTCTCTCTGTCCTGTCCAAGAACGACAACAACAATAATAACTACAACAATAAAAAATTAAAAAAAACAAGGGCAACAAAAGGGAATAAATAAAATAAATATTAAAAAAAAATTTTTTTTTAAGTGGAGGAACCTTGCGACCTCGAGTGCTCCCTTTAAAGGGAAGGAATGCACCACTGGGGTTCAAAAAAGGAACCCCAGAAAGGTAACCTGCAAGTGTGGCTGTCACAGTGGACTCCTCAGCCAGGTGGCTTGTACTCAGTGCCAGCACCATCACTGCTGGCTGTTAGGATCCTGGGCAAGTACTCACTCACCTCCTGTGTCTCAGCTACCCCATCTGTAAAGTGGAGAGAGTACTCCTTGAGCAGTAAATGGGCTGACACATACAGCCATCTTGAACCAGCTAAGCAATGCATGTACTCTACATATTAGTGGTCACATGGAAGCCACTAGTAGCGTAAAGTCTCAGGGCTTGTGGTGAGTCACCTGGTAGAGCTCACCCTCTATCACACACTAGGTTTGAGCCTAGGCTATCACAAGGGGGAAATATCCCACCCAGGGAGAAAGCTTCACAAATGATAGACTGGTGCTGTGGTATCTCCTCTCTCACCCCTCTAGTAGCCAAAAAAGGAAAGGGGGTGGAGTTGTTCCGGCCACAGCCATAATCCTGGCGACCAAACCAAACAAACAAAAAGTCTTCTAACGAAGCATGTGCTGAGTGCCTTCGGTGTATATCTCTATTCAATAAATAATTTTTTAAATTAAAAAAAATAAGAAGACGGCGGCGGGGAGATAGCATAATGGTTATGCAAATAGGTTTCATTCTTGAGGCTTGAAGCACCATAAGCCAGAGCTGGTAAAAATAAAGAATTAGGGTCCAGGAGGTAGCACAGTAGATAAAACATTGGACTCTCAAGCATGAGGCCCCAAGTTCAATCCCTGGCTGCACATGTACAAGAGTGATATCTGTTTCTTTCTCTATCTTTCTCATGAATAAATAAATAAATAAATAAAATCTTTTAAAAAGAGAGAGAGAATAGGGCTGTTACTCAGTGGCTAGAGTGTTGAGGCCTTGAGTTTGATCCACAGCATTGCATATGCCAGACTGAGGTTCTGGTTTTCTCTCATTTCTTCTTCTCTCTCATGTTTATATTTTTATTTTAGACAATTTAAAGTATATTTATTTTTAAATCATATTTATTGTGGATAGAGACAGAAATTAAGAGGGAAGGGGAAACAGGAAGAGAAAGAAACACTTGGAGCACTACTTCACCACTTGTGAAAGCTTCACCCCTGCAGGTAGAAACTGGGAGCTTGGACCAAGCAAGGTCCTCAGGCACTGTAACATGTGACCTCAACAAGTGCGCCATTGCCTAGCCCCTCGTAATTTTTTAAATGACCCATGTTGGAGCTCCAGTACCACATGAAAGGTACCAAGGCATCAGAGGAAGCTCTGTTGATAATGCTGTGTCTCACCTCTCTGCCTCTGGCTGGATGAAAAAGTGACAGGATTGGTGAAATCATACAACAATAACAACAACAAATTACAGAGAGACAAGTTTCCTAGCTCCTCTTCTGCCACTCACATCCCTGGCCTGGCACTTCTCCCTGTTTAGGGACCGGTTCTGTACTGTCATCAACATGGAAGGTGATGCCTTTGGGGCCGGCCTCCTTCAGAGTTACATGGACCGTTCAGAGATTCGGAGCTCAGTGCCGGAGCTGATCCAGGTCAAGAGCGAGCTGCCCCTGTCCCCGCTGCCGGCACCCACGGAGGAGGGGAACCCCCTGCTCAAACACTGCCCGGGGCCTGGCGGGGGTGCTGATCCCTGTGAGAAGGAATCGGTCATGTGATCACCAGGTACGGTGAACACTGGGACCTGGGGATATCTGGGAAGTCTCGCTACTGGGGTTTAATATGTGTGTGTGTCCTCAGACCTCCCAGATTCCACTGCTGTCCCAACCAAGGCTATAAGAAGCAGGCAAGCTAGAGATATAGCATTCTCCACACCCACCTTTTGAGGACCCCATCCCATGAGTCTGCCGGGCCACCCTATCTTAAGGCTGTGGGGGCACCGGGCACAAGCCTGCTGTCTTTATGAATAAGGGAACTCAGGTCATTTTTTTGCTGGTGACTTTGGTGGCTGTCAAGTATGTTGTGTGTTTGTGTGGCCTGTGACCCTCTCCATTAAACATCCCTCTGCTCACCCTCCCAGGCCCTTTGTGACACTCCCCCACCACCCTCCACACACACACACACACACAGTAAAACACTCCTGAGAACCCTTGGGAGAAATCGCTATCACCCCAGAGCACATTTTTGAAGCAATAAAACCTCCCAGTGTGTCAAACTTGCCTCTCAACATTTTTTTAAATGTTTTTTAGAAAGGAGAAATATTTAAATAAAAAATAAATACTTAAAATTTGTTTTCAGTGTGTGACTGAGTGCCTCAATTTATTTATTTTTCTATTTTGGGTGTGTTTTTCTGGTTTGTACAAGGGTCCAAAAAAGTGACAAAAGGCTAGTGATTTCTCACATGCATTTCCCTATGTGAGCATGTGAAGCCTTGCCCCACTCCAAACCCCCTCAAGCCAGAGGTTGGGCCCTATCATGTGCCCTGCTCTCCCCATCCTCCCCCAAGAATGGAAATACACAGTGCAGGTGTCTAATTACCCAAGGCCTGTAGAACATGATTTTCTGAAAGTGTTGACAAGCCTTGGCCAGATTTGCAGCAAAACACAACACAGGCGTCCCCTATTATACACAGTGGCTGCACTTCCTGGAAAATTCAGGACCTGTTTAAACCTCACAAAAAGGACGGATTGTTTGTGTGAAGAGAGAGTGAGGTCTTGGGCTCAGATAATGCATTTCTTTATTCATTTCTTTGCAGAGTTCGGGCCTCAGGCATGTGCAATTTCACCACCACCTGACCACCTTTCCATTCAGGTAGACAGACAGAGACCCCCATGAAGTTTCCTTTAGTTCTGCATCTCTCATGGTGGTATTGCTGCCTATGTATGAAACTATATGACTTGCGGGTATATTTATTTATGTATGAGAGCGGAGATGGAGAGAGAACCAGAGCACCACTCTGGCACTTGTTGATGTTGGGGGTTGACCTCAGGACCCCATGCTTGGAGAGTTCAGTGCTTTTTCCACTGCGCCACTTCCCAGGCTGCTGAAATCTTACACTTTTGTAAAACAATGTTAAAACTAGACAAGAAAAAACCTGGGTGGTCAAATCAGAAGTCACACCCTGCCCTGACTCCAGACTTCATTATCAGTGAATTCCCAGCTGTCTCACCCCCCAAGTAGGGTAGGAGCTCTTGGCTACTGCTCCCATTCCTGTTTAGTTCTGCAGTGCTGGAGTTCTGGAGTGCAGAATCAGGTGGCCCAAGTTCACAGTAGGTGTAGCAGTGCATAGCTATGAACATGAGCCCCTCCTCTTTCAGAGCCTTCAAAGAAAAAAACATATATATATATAGACATACACATACATATATAATTGAGCCAGGTGGTGGCACACCTGATTGAGCACACATTACAATGCACAAGGACAGGAGTCAGATGGTAGCGCAGCGGGTTAAGCGCACGCGGCTCCAAGCGTAAAGACTGGCGTAAGGATCCCGGTTCGAGCCCCCGGCTCCCCACCTGCAAGGGAGTCGCTTCACAGGCAGTGAAGTAGGTCTGCAGGTGTCTTGTCTTTCTTTGTCTTCCCCTCTTCTCTCCATTTCTCTCTGTTCTAACGACAACAACAACAATTTTAAAAAAGGCAACAAAAGGGGAAAATAATAATAAAAAAAAACAATGCATAAGGATCCAGGTTCGAGCCCCCCAACCCCCATCCTTACCTGTTGGGGGAAAGCTTTTCGAGTGGTGAAGCAGTGTTGAAGGCGTCCCTCTCCCTCTCTTATCACCCCCTTCCCTATCAATTTCTGGCTGTCTCTATCCAATAAAGATAATTACATTAAGAATATCTTATTTATTTTGGAGACAGAGAGAAAGGAGATTAACAGACAGACACCTGTAGCACCACTTTATCACTCCTGAAGCATTTCCCCCTATAGGTGAGATTGAACCCAGGTCCTTGTGTACTGTAATGTGTGCTCAACCAGATGTGCCACTACCCAGACCCCCCCCCCTTTTTTTTTTACCCTATCATAAGCTTTATCATGACTGAGGACTAAGGTTTAAGCCTCCAGAACCACATGGGCGCACCATGCATAGGGGAAGCATCATGAGCAGAGGAATAGTGCTATGGTCTCTCCTCCTCCTAACCACCCCCCCCCCATATTGAAAGAAAAAAATGTCTGTAGGAGCTGTGGAATCACGAAGGCATGAGGCTCTAACAGCAAAAATTACAAAACAAAACCAAACAAAAATTCACGGTCTCAAAAGCCAGGTGTGCACACACTCCTGAGTGGTCAAGTCATTGAGGAGGAGCTGGCTGGGGAGACAGCAAAAGACCCTCATGCCTGAGGTTCTGAGGTCCCAGGTTCAGTCCTCAGCACCATCATCAGCCAGAGCTGAGCAGGTAACAAACAATCAGGATAAGCTAAGCAGAAAAAAAAAATCTCTACTGTTTTTTATCATCTTTATTTGATAGAGACAGTCAGATAGCAAGAGGAAAGGAGGCACCTGCAGACCTAGTTCACCACTCATGAGACTTCCCCTTATGGGTGGGGACTGGGGGCTTGAACCTGGGTCTGCACATTGCAACCAGGTATGCCACCACCCAGGCCCAAAACCTGTGTATTTTCCCTGTGAAACTGGGACAGTTCAAGCCTTCTCAGGAGCATCCAGACTGAGAGTTGTACCTGTATAGTTTCTCAACAATACGTGCAGCTGGGGAGACAGCTCAACTGTTAGAGCATCAGGCTTTCATGCTCAAGGTTCCTGACTCCATCCCCAGCACTGCACATATCAGATACTCTGGCTTCTCTCTCTCTCTCATACACACACACACACACACACTAAACTAAATCTTTTATTTATTTAATTTTTGAGAGAGATGCAGAGAAAGACACAGAAACACCAGAGCACTGCTAAGTTCTGGCTTATGGTAGTATGGGGGATTGAACCTGGGACTTTGGAGCCTCAGACATGAGTCTCTTTGCATAACCATTTTGCTACCTACCCCCACCCAACTAAATCTTTTTTTTTTCAACTAAATCTTTTAAGTAAATAATGCATATGAAAGGTACAAGTCCTGACACTTCTTAAATGTGAAAGCTGAAGAAATGGCTCAGCTCGTACTGTGCAGGACTTGCGTGCTTGAAGCTCCCTGGTTCAAATTCACCCTCCCTCCCCCAGCACCCTGTGTGCTGAAGCAGGGCTCTGGCTTCTCTCTCATATGAAATAAATAAATAAATAAATAAATAAATAAATCTTTTCTTGGTTATCACTGGAGCTTCACTGCTCCAGGTTGATGTGTTTTTCAGATAGAAAGACACCATAGCATTAAAGTTTCCTTGGGTGTAGTGAGGGCTGGGTTCGAGCTACATGACAAAGCAAGTGAGCTGTCTTGTCAGCTGAAAATAAACCTTTAAAAAAGGAGGGGCGGGAGTCAGGCGGTAGTGCAGCTGGTTAAGCGCACGTGGCGCAAAGCACAAGGACCAGCTTAAGAAACCCAGTTTGAGCCCCCGGATCCCCACCTGCAGAGGAGTATCTTTGCAGGCAATGAAGCAAGACTGCAGGTGTCTATCTTTCTCTCCCCGTCTGTCTTCCCCTCCTGTCCTATCCAACAACGAATGACATCAACATCAACAACAATAATAACAAGGCTACAACAACAAGGGCAACAAAAGGGGAAATGGCATCCAGGAGCAGTGGATTCATGGTGCAGGCACTGAGCCCCAGCAATAACCCTGGAGGCAAAAAAAAAAAAAAAAAGGAGCCGGAGTCCGGCGGTAACGCAGCCGGTTAAGCACACGTGGAGCAAAGCTCAAGGACCAGAGTAAGAATCCTGGTTCAAGCCCCCAGCTCCCCACCTGAAGAGGAATCGCTTCAAAGGCAGTGAAGCAGGTCTGCAGGTGTCTGTCTTTCTCTCCCCCGTCTTCCCTCCTCTCCACTTCTCTCTGTCCTATCCAGCAACAACGACATCAATAACAACAATAAAACAAGGGCAACAAAAAAGGAATAAATAAATAAGGACGGGCACAGAAAGGGGAGATAGCACAGTGGTTCTGCAAGACTTTCATGCCTGAGTCTCTGCCATCTCGGGTTTAGTCCCCAAAACCTCCATAAACCAGAGCTGAGCAGGGCTCTGGGGAAAAAAAAAACCAACAACAAAATGAAACTTGGCAGTGGAATACCTATTTAAGCACAAATTACCATGAGCTAGGACCCAGGTTCAAACCCCTAGCCCCTACCTACAGGAGGGAAGCTTCACAAGCAGTGAAGCAGTGCTACAGGTGTCTCTTCTCTCCCTTTCTAGCTCCCCTTTTCATCTCAATCTCTGCCTTTATTCAATAAAATAAAAAATGTAAAAGGTGGGGTGTGTGATTAGGAGTGTTCTGCTAGGTGGCATGGAGTCAGTCCCCAGAGCCCTTCTGAAGAGCCATTATTAGTGACAGTGAAGGACAGACACACTGGGGTTGCTGTGGAGTCCACACTATCAGCCTGGGTTCAGGCCTCAGCTCTGCCACTTCCCCAGCTATATGACAATGGACAAATGAGACTTTACCATTTTGGCCTCAGTTCCTCATTTTTAAAGTGGGGATGAGAGCAACTCTCACTCTGGAGGGCTGAGGTGAGAACCAAGTAAACCCACGTCATCAGAGAATGAGGACTCCTGGTAGGTACATAGTGGGTGCTCAGTCCATGTGAGGTCTGAGTGATTAGGCCGCCTGGCAAGGCAGGGCTAAAATAGCTGGGTGCTGGTCACTAAGCGTGAGTTCGGATCCAGGAGCGGCACCTGCCAATGACCACCACGGAACAGGTGTGTCCTCTGGTGACAGAGGGGGTTGCAACAACCAGACACCAGGGAGGGAGAGTGCTCCCTGAGTCCTGGAGGAAACTGAGGCACAGAGATGAGACACGCACCCTGACCCACCTACTTAGTAAGTGGGAGAGCCGGGATCTGTATTATGGCAGTCTGGTCTCAGAAACTGCATTCTCTTATCCAGATTCTGGAAGTTTTCCACTCTGGAGCCTGGGGTTTGGGTTAAATCTTGGGTAGGGTGGTCTTTGACGTCCTGGACCCTGTAGGATGTTAGGCATCCCTGGCTCAGCCACCAGTGGCCAGCGGCACCTGCCATAACTGGGAGAACCCGGAATGGACTCGCATGGAGCCATTACTACCGGGTGGGCAGGACCATTTGGGACCCTTTATGCATGTGGGTTCATTTTCATTTATTATAATTATTATTTTGGTCGGTAGTTGACCACTCCAGCCCACTTTGTTTCAGAGAGGATGAGAAGGAAAGAAAAGCACAGCACCCAAGCTTTCTGCAGTCTGGTGGGGGCAAGCTCCAATCTGAGCAGCGTGCAGGCCGCAGTGCGTGCACTGCCAGGCGAACTGTCTCGCCGGCCCTACCGACTTATCTGAATCAGAACAGCGCTCAGCTCTGGTGCTGCTTGTCCCATGCAAGTCCCATTAGCTACTGCTGCACCCTACCCCCACCCAGGACTGGGGTGTGTGGCTTCAGACGACACTTCCCTGTCTGGTGTCTCTCAGGGTCCCTTCCCTTCTCTCTCCAGCACATGGGCCCCATGCACCAAAGGCGCCTCCCCTGATGGCAGGAGCGCGGGGTGTCGGGCTTCAGCCGCTTCCCGCCAGGCTCAGCAGCGCCGGGTTGGGGTACTCGGGGTTCTCGATGACGCCGGGGCCGAACTTGAGCTCCAGGAAGCGGCGGTAGTTGTTGGGCGCCTGCGCCACGAAGCCGGCGAAGGGCAGGGGCACGAGCGGCTGCAGGAAGTGCTCGGGGAACTCCACGTCCTGCCGGTGGTCCAGCCACGTGTCCTTGGTCATCACCCCGTTGCGCGGGTAGAAGGGCCACAGGTCCACATGCAGGTGGTTACTCTCGCTGTACTGCACGCGGAAGAAGTCGCCCTCCACGGCCTTCTCCCACACGAAGCCGCGCTCGTCCACCACCGAGCCCGCCTCCGCGCCCCGCAGCTGCTCGCAGTTGCCCACGTCTTCCAGGTAGATGCCCAGGTCCACGTCATAGTCCCAGGGGATGAGGTCGCCGTGCCGCGCTGCGCCCAGCAGCGAGCCGCCCTCCAGCCAGTAGCGCACGCCCGCCGCCTCCAGGACGCCCACCACGTGGCGCGCCGTCTCCCGCAGCGCGCGCAGGCAGCAGGGCGGCGTCCAGCGGCCCTCGTACAGGTAGGCCGGCGTGTCCCCCACCACGGTCCCGAAGCAGCGCGCCGTCTCCTTGCCGCAGCCGAACCACTCGAGTCGCCCGCCCGCCCAGCCCACCAGCCGGATGCTGAGCGCCCGCAGTAGCGCCGCCCGCCGCGTGCGCCCCTCGCGCTCTGCCTTCCAGCGCGCGTGTGCAGTGGCCAGCGGGGCCTGGCGCGCCGCGGCGAACGCCCCGTCCAGCAGCTGCACCGCCCAGCCGCGGGCCGCCGTCTGCAGGAACAGGCCGGTGCCCAGCGGCCGGGCCAGGGGCAACGACAGGTTGAAGAGGTCGCGGGCGCGCAGGAGCACCACGGCGTCCCCGTCCAGGGCGTCGCAGAGCCGGCCGGGGGCGGTGGGGCCGTAGCGGGCCGTCCACTCGCGCAGGCTGACGTTCAGGGCCAGGCAGCGGGCGGGGTTGGCCGAGGCCACGGGCACGGCCACCAGGCGGGCGCCCCCCGCGCGCAGCGCGTCCGCCATGCGCTCCAGCTGGCCCGGGCTGTCGGCGCGCGCCCCGTCGGGCACCAGCGCCACGAACTCGGTGCTCACGTAGGTCTCGGGGCGCGCAGCGGCGGCCGGCCGGTCCAGGGCGGGCTGCAGCAGGGCCAGGCGCACGCCGGGGGCGCGGGGCAGGGCTAGCGGCGGGTAGGGCAGCCGGTCGGCGGCCACCACCACGGGCTGCGCGGGGTCCAGCCGCAGGAAGGAGTCCACCAGCTCGGGCAGCGCGTTGTCGAAGGCCTCAAACTCGCGCACCAGCACCGTGACGCGGGGCCCGGCGGCGGGGCCTCGGCGGGGGCCCCGGGCCCGCCAGCTCCTGGGCTGGGGCTGCAGCCACAACACGAAGAACACCAGCAGGTTGAAGGCGATGGCGGCCGCCAGGGCGGCGTGGCAGCGCGTGAGCCGCATGGAGCCGAGGTCCGGGCCTAGCTGGGCCTGCGGGGCGTCCTGGGGACCAGAGAGGAGGCTGCAGTCGGGTCTCTTATCTAGATGCTCTCAGCTCTGCCTCGCCCTCCTCCCGGAAGTCCTCCCTGACTCTCCTCCTCACACCCCTCCCATTGGATGGTGAGCCCCATGAGGGCGGGTCTTGGGTCTGTCTGGTCTCCCCTGGGTGCCTGGGGCCACCTAGCACAGAGGCAGGCAGCTATTACGAGGCTAGAAAGTTTTTACGAGATGAATCCCTCCCTTGTTCAATTATATATATATATATATATATATATATATATATATATATATATATATATATATATATATATATGTTATTTGTTTTGTACAGAGACGTAGAAATTAATTGAGAGGTACACGAAGTCAGAGACAGAGAAAGGCACCTGTAGCATTACTTCGTTTGTGAAGCTTCTCCCCTGCAGGTGGGCACAATAGGTTTGAACCCTGGACCTTGAACATTATCACATGTGCACTCAACCAGATGTGCCACTACCTATTCCCCTTGTTCACTCAAAAATAGATATTTTTAAGTTTTTTATTAGTATTATTTTTACTAATAAAGGAAAGATAGAGACACCAAAACATTGCTCAGCTCCTGGGACCTTTAGTGCCTCAGGCATGAGAGTCTTTTGAAGAACAGTTATGTTGTGTTCTTAGCCTCCTTTTTTAAAAGAGAGAGAGAGACAGAGAGAGAGAAATAGACTACATCTTCCTGCAATGCCACGGAGGCTGGGATTGTACCAGGGTTGGGGAAATGGCAAAGCAGTGCACTATCCAAGTGAACTATTTCACTAGCCCCAACCACACCCTTCTATTCTGAGTCAACTGCTCATTCAGACTCAGTTTAATTATACATGGCTTCATCTCTGTCCCTAACATATGCTTTGTCTACCCTCTTCCACCTTCCAGGAAGCCACCCCTGGCCTCTTCCTCCCTCCCTCCCCACCCCATCCATCCATCCAGTCCCCCGCCTTGGCTCCAAAACAGGTCTTGAATCATCAAGCCCTCTCTCCACTGCCTCCTCACTTCCTCAAATTCTGTGCCATCTGGTCATCTCTTTCCAGATGGTCAACCAGATTGGTTTGGTTTTGGTTAGAATTAAAAAAAAAACAACTGTGTGACCCCACTGCTTGCTCCCTTGGAATCATACTTTGTTTTTCCCCAGATAGAAAGGGAGAAAGAGGGAATAGGCGGTAGGCAGCGCAGCGGGTTAAGCGCAGGTGGAATAAAGCGCAAGGACCGGCCTAAGAATTCCGGTTCAAGGGAGTCGAGCGGTAGCGTAGTGGGTTAAGCACACATGACGCAAAGTGCAAGGGCCGGCGTAAGGATCCCGGTTCGAGCCCCCGGCTCCCCACCTGCAGGGGAGTTGCTTCACAGGCGGTGAAGCAGGTCTGCAGGTGTCTGTCTTTCCCCCTCTCTGTCTTCCCCTCCTCTCTCCATTTCTCTCTGTCCTATCCAACAACGACGACATTAATTACAACAATAATATATATATATTATTTTAATGAGAGGCAGGAGGGAAGGTACAGAGAGACCAAAGCACACTACTCAGCTGCAACTTATGCTGATGCTATGGATTGAACCTGGGACTTTGGAGCCTCAGGCATGAAAGTCTTTTTGCAGAACCATTACACTGTTTCCCCAACTCCACTCATTATTTCTCTGCTTCTGCTGTCTCTATCTGAAAAAAAAAAAAAAAAAGATCTTGCTGAGGTCTGGTACAGTATTTACAGTAAGGGTTATGGAATTCAAGAACCCTGAGTGGGAATTCTGACTCTCCTTCACCCCAGTCACGCTTGCTTTCTCTCTCTCTCTAAATATTTATTTATTCCCTTTTGTTGCCTTTGTTGTTTTATTGTTGTAGTTATGATTGTTGTCGTCGCTGTTGGATAAGACAGAGAGAAATGGAGAGAAGAGGGAAAGACAGAGAGGGGGAGAGAAAGACAGACACCTGCAGACCTGCTTCACCGCCTGTGAAGCGACTCCCCTGCAGGTGGGGAGCCGGGGACTCAACCGGGATCCTTATGCCTTATGCCGGTCCTTGAGTTTTAGGCCATCTGCCCTTAACCTGCTGCGCTACTGCCCGGCTTCCTCACCACCACCCCTTTTTTTAACCAAAGTACTCAATCCTGGCTACTGGGGGGTGCTTGGGATGGAACCCAGGACCTATTGTATGCAAGTCCTGTGAGCTATCACTGCTCTATCTCAACTCAAGAAGAAAAAAGCAGGCAGGGTGATGAGCGGCTGCTGCGCCTCCTCTTCACATTGGCCACGGGCCTCAGATACCTGCAGGTGGCAGTGTTTCCCTGTTTCAGGCACAACTGCATGCATTGGCTGGTTGCCAAAACAGAGCTGTAACTAACTCTGGCTTCTAGCAAATTCAAAATGAGATTCCCCATGAGGGATTTTCATAATTAAAGGAAAAAAAGAGTTATTTATTTCACTGAGAAAGAGAAAGGTCAGAGCACTGTTCTGCTCTGGGATATGTGGTACCAGCACCGAACCCAGGGCCTCACTCAGTGCAGTGCTCTCCCAAGTTTCTTCTGCCCCTTCCAGAGAGGGGGACATCAAGGACCCTGTTACTCTCCTGACCACTTCAGACTTCTCCCCTTCCCCCCCAGCACTCCTCAACTAGCCCTCCCACCTAGCCTCCCCTTGGTGTATTGCCAGATCCCCTCCTCGTGACAGCAGAAAGGTGTTCAAGAAAATACAAAATCTGACCTCTTCCTCCCTGCTTAGAATCTGCCATGGCTCCCTTGTACCCTGGGAAGAAAGTGTATGTTTCTTTCTAACCAGGCCCTGGCATACTCACATTTACCTCTCCATCACCTGCCTCAGGCACGAGAGTCTTTCTGCATAACCATTACAATCACTCCACCCCTCAATCCTCTTTTTTATTTTTAATAAGCCCCATTTATTTATTGAGACTGTGAACCAGAGCATCACTCTGGCAATGCTGGGAGGACCTCATGCTTTTAGAAGCTTGGAAATGCCTGTAACATGGCAGGCTCAGTTATTGGTGCTGGGTTGCCACACAACTCTCAGGAGAATGGCCCTGACCTCTCAGAAGTACCATTGCTGAGGAACCTGTGAGGCCATACAAGCTTGGGGGCCTTAAAACTCTTAGCATCTTAGGGCTTAGGAACACAGAAATCCAGAAGTGGCCCACAGGTAGCCTTAGAATCTTCTAAAGAGGGAGTTGAGAGATGATAGCTCACCCAGTGGAGGTTATACTTCATCACGCACAGGGACCTGGGCTTGAAGCCCTGGCCACCACATGGGTGCACCTGCACGGGGGAGGCTTTATGAGTGGTATATTAGTAACATGTTTATCTTTTCTCTCTTAAAAAAGGGAGTTGGGCGGTAGCGCAGCAGGATACAAGCGCAAGGACCGGCATAAGGATCCTGGTTCGAGCCCCCGGCTCCCCAACTGCAAGGAAGTCTCTTCACAGGCGGTGAAGCAGGTCTGCAGGTGTCTGTCTGTCTTTCTCTCCCCCTCTCTGTCTTCCCCTCCTCTCTCCATTTCTCTCTGTCCTATCCAACAACGGTGACAATAACTACAACAACAAGGGCAACAAAAGGGAAAATAAATAATAAAAAATTAAAAAAAAAGATAGTGTGGACCAAAAGTCAGTTCTCTTTTTTATTATTAATATATGATTTTCTTTTCTTTTTTTTTTTTTTTTTTACAGAGCACTACTCAGCTCTGGTTTGTGGTGGTGGGATTTTGAACCTCAGGCAGGAATGCCTTTTTGAAATATCTCCTCCATCCTCTATCACCTCCCCAGTTATTCTTCCCTCTCTATCTCTCCCCCTCTAACTACAAAGACATTCTCCTTCATCTAAGGCAGATGAAATGAATTTTGGAAGGTTGGGATGTTTTGTTTTGTTTCTAATCATAACAACACAATGTGGGGATGGAGAGATAGTTTGCCCATTAGAGCTCTCCTGCCTTCCCATTAGAAGCTGGCTCAGAGCTGTACTTTAATTCAATGAACTCTTCCTTGTATCCTAACCTGACGGGCGCTTTCAAATCAGAATGTGGCACACCAGGACTAATTCAGCTCATCCACTCAACCAAGTTATTAATTACTAGAGTGCACTGTGCATTATCCCATATTCTGGGGACAAAGGACCAAGGAAGCAGTCACTGCACCAGGCAGTTCCTCCCATAGCAGGAAGACAAAATCCACACAACTGCTGGTGGACCTGGAAAGCAGCAGGGGGCACTAGAGAGAGCTGCAGAGAAAGGTGATCAGAGCCGACTGACTGACAAAGCCAAAGCTTATTGTCTCTCCTTTTTGCCATGAACAACAACATAGTGGACTCAGATTCACTTCACGCCTGGGCTCACTGAAATTCTGATCTGGCCTGAGCTTCACTCTGCACCTGTAGGCTGAGAGTGTGGCCCTAGGAGGAAAAGCTTTTGGGGGGAATAGGTGGGGGTTGTTTCCATGCTAGTGCTAGGGGCCAAGAAAGGACTTCTTACCTCCTAGGTAGCAAGCAGGGGGCGCTCCAGAGGGCAGGTCCAGCCCAGCTCAGCTGCACAGCTGAGGGAAGGAGAACCAGAAAACCCCAAATCAGACACTTTTGCACAATAGAGCATGCTTTCAATTTACCAACTAAAGTGGTCAGGAGGTCACAGACTCACTCCTGCAGAAGCCCCACCTGGAGCACCTCAGGGGAGTGAAAGGGGTGTCAGCTACTACTGCAGCGACCTGTACCCATCTCTCTGTCATGAACGTGTCCAGAGAGGCAGGGCTAGAAGCCACAGAAGCTGTGTCCATGACAACACCCCCTCTAGACACACTCCATCCTGAGAACAATGCTGAACCACTGCTTACATTGGAGGACTGAGCTCCTGGAGTCACTGGAAGGCCCCCCACCCCTCACCATTGCTCTAGTAACTAGGACTTGGCCTTGCTTCACCTCCCTGGGGATGGATGGTCCAAACCCTGTAACCATAGCAACTACTCAGCACCGAATCTCCTCCTCTAAATAAAAAACACCTGGTTGGTTTGGTCCATGGCTCTCCCACGATAGGAAGGGGGGTAATGGTTTCCATAGCAACGCCAACTGGGAGCTGGGGGGGGGGGCTGAGTAAGAGGTACCCCCTAGCCATCCATGTCCTCGGACCAGGGGCCCTTTCCACCTGAACAGTTAGGTGAGGTTACCATGGCAACCGCCGAGGGTCCGGGCGCTAGGCCCACTAGGGACTCAGGTTACCGTAGCAACCCCTCTCCTGGTGCGGGGGGGGGGGGGGGGGGGCAAGAGAGACGTTTGGAGAGCCACAGCCTCAAAGGTGGAGCGGAGGGGGTGTTCCAGGCTGGGAAGGGGTTACCATGACAACCAACCTAGAAGCTGGGACGATTGCTGAAACCACCCTTGGTGGTCGCCCTTTCTCTCCAAGAGTGACAGTGATCGCGGGGGGGGGGGGGGGGGAAGGGGTGCGGGAGAGCCGGCGAGGGTGGCAAGCTCCCTCGGGGGCGAAGAGAGTGGACGGGAGCAGAAGGCGGCCCCTCCCGACGTCCGGGTCCCGCACGCTGGGATCGGCCAGCCCCGCCGGGGTCCCGTCGGTCCCAGCCCGGACGCGCGTCCCCGCGCCGCCCCGCCCGCACCCCCCGCCCCCCGCGCGCGCCCGCGGGGTCGACCCGGGTGGGCGAGGCGCGCGCCCGGCCTCGGTCCCGTCCCGCCCCCTCCCTCCCCGGGGGCGGCGCGGCCGCGCAGGCGCGCGAGACACACGGGCGCGCGGGCCGGCCCCGGGCCTCCATGATGGAGGAGCGAGCGGCCGCCGCGGTCGCCGCCGCCGCCTCCTCCTGCCGTCCGCTCGGCTCCGCCGCTGGCCCCGGCCCGACGGGGGCGGCCCCGGTCTCGGCCCCTGCCCCCGGCCCGGCCGGGAAGGGAGGCGGCGGTGGCGGCGGAGGCAGCCCCGGCCCCACGGCGGGGCCGGAGCCGCTGAGCCTGCCCGGCATCCTCCACTTTATCCAGCACGAGTGGGCGCGCTTCGAGGCGGAGAAGGCCCGCTGGGAGGCCGAGCGCGCCGAGCTGCAGGTGAGCGCCGCCCCCGGGACCCCGGTCCCCCGCCCGGCCCGGCCTCACCCGCCGCCGCCGCCGCCGCCATCTTGCAGCAATGGCCGCCGGGACGGCCGCGGGGGGGGGCGGCGGCGGCGGCGACGGGACGGAGCGGCGGCGGCGGGGCCGGGGGCGGCCCCGTGACCCAGGCGGGGGCAGCTGGCGGGGGGGCCCGAGGGTCTCCCTCCCCTTCCCCGAGCCGGGTGCGCCCGCGGGGGCCGTCGGGGTGGTCGGGGGCCCGCGGGGGTGCAGGCGGGGGGAGAGATCGGGATCCCGGGATGTTTTCGGAGCGTTTGCACCGGGTGGTGGTGGAAACTGAAAGATGGCAGAGTGACCAGGATGGAAGGAAGTGTGCGCCCCGATCGTCCGAGAAGGAAACTTCGGGGAGCCCCGGAGCGCGTGGCTGGCGGGCGCAAGGACCGGAGACGGGGTGACAGCGTGCACCGGTCAGCGCCAGCGCCCTTGGGAGCCAGGGGGAGCTCGGGACCCGAAACTCCAGCTTGGGAGGGGTGGGGGCTGGGGTCAGGTGCATCCCACCAGGAAAGGAGAGCTGGAAGGGTTCTGAGCGGGTACCTGGGCCAGGAAGTCAGGGAGGAAATGGCCTGAGGAGGCATCTGAGCAGGACCCTGGGGAGGCAGAGAGAGCGAGGGTGGGTGTGTGTGTGAACAGTTTCTGGGGAAAAAAAAAAAAAAAAACACGGATTGTGGAGTAGCTGGGAAGAGGGTCGAACTCTGTTCTGGGTTGATGATTTGCAGGAGTCGGAGGGCCAGGGCATGCACCTGGCATGCACAGTGCCAGCGGTTGAACTCGAGACCTTGCACCTCCACCCTTGGGCCACCGCCTGGCCTGGTGGGCTGGGTTTTGGGCCCTTGAGAGGTGTGGACCCATTTGCAGAGAGTGTCCTGGGGAGCCTGCGAGCATGAGGGTTCCTGGACTGGGCCAGGGCCATCAGCAGAGGTCAGTGCGTTGCTTCTTGCAGTGTCCCTGTTTCCTATCTAGTCAATTTGGGCATCCGGATAAATGGCCGGCTGCTTAAAATTGTGTCTCTAGGATGAAAAGAGAGAGCGAGCATTCCCCAGTCCTCTAGCCCCCACTTGGGTGAGGGGGCTGTGGTAGCTGAGGGTTGGGGTTGCAGTGGGAGGGCGATCCATGTATAAGTACCCCCTCCTGTGCCCACGCCATTTCCAATGTTTTTTTCCCCAGCAGATGGCTTCATCAGAACTTTCCAGTACCCTATCATGTAGACAAAGCCATTGCCAATACCCTCACTTAGTAAAAATTACAGCAGCCCCCAGAAAGTAAGTGATATTACCCCCCCCCACACACACACCATTTTACTTTATTTTATTTTTGTTATTTTCCCCAGAAACACTGCTTAGCTCTGGCTTATGATGGTGCAGGGGATTGAACCTGGGACTTCAGAACATCAGGCATGAAAGCCTTTGGTGTAATCATCACGCTGTCTGCCCAGCCCACCCCCCTTTATTTTTTAAATATGGAAGAAGAAACAGGCTCTGGGTGTGTGTAAGGAAGATATCAGTGATTTGTTGAGGATTATAGCCCATGGGTGGGTGGACTCTCAGGTTCATACTTTAGACCTCTCTGCTGCCCCCAGAACAGACGGAGAAAACTGCCCCTGGAAGCTTGGTCACCTCCTCGTAGCAGAACTGGGATTGGATCTTGCTCTCCTAGACTTCATGTCAGCTAGCCCTGCAGTATCCTCAAATCCTCATCCCAGTGAGACGAAGGCTGGGGCCTTGCTCTGCGTTTGAGAGGAACTTGTGGCTGGTCCCCAGTTAGGCTGTATGTTGTTTGTGTCCAGCTCAGTTGCTTTGCTGTTTGTCTTTTGTTCTGTTAGATTAGTGAAAGCTGAAAGATCTCGGGAGGGGGGAGAACATTCACATATACATGTGGTAAAAAGGGAATGCTTAGCAAAAAAGGAATGCTCCCCTGGTCTTGTTGCTACTCTCCTTAGCTCTTGGGGTGAAATGTGAGCTCATACTGTCTGCATCATTCTACAGAGTTCTTGCACGTAGCCATGTGTCTCAGCACAGAGGGCACCTTCTCATGCTCTTAGATAACTGCATTCCACCAGATGTTGTGCCCTCAATCAGAGAGTTTGATCCCAGTTGATGGGCTTTCAGGTTGCTTCCAATTTTGTTCCCAGCAGAAGCCGCTACAGTGGGTCTCGTCCTGTTCCTTTGAGTGTGGAGAGAAGTGAATGGGTTTGGAACATGGGGCTGGGGCCGATGAGCTGGCACCAGAACATATGCAACAGATTGTAATTCCTGGGGCTTTGATGTCCCCGGTTCAACCTCAGTGCCTCCATAAGCCCAGCTGAGCAGGGCTGTGATGCAGAAAGCAAAGAACATGGTGATTGGTCCTGCCAAGCAGCATCTTGTGCACAAGACAAATTCACGCACGCACACACACACGCACACACACACACACACACACGCACGCACACACATGCACGCACACCCAGCAGAACCTCTTCTCCAGGCCTTGGGCACTCCCCAAGTGCAGAGGTGTGTCTTCTCCCATGTCAGTGTTAGAGTGTGTGTGTGTGGGGGGGGGGGGGGGGTTGAACTCTAAATACCTTTTCCTCTAGTAGTTGAGTACAGTGGTCTCACATGGGACCGTGCAGTGAGTGCTTGGTGGAGTTGAATGGCAGAGGCATCTTCTCCGGAGGTCCGCAGATTGAGGTGGGAAGGTGGTGTAGACAGGGAGGCAGTATAGACATGGTCTGGTGACAAACAGGACTTTGTTAGGTGTGTGTGTGGGGGGGTGGATTCCCAGAGGTAGCCATGTGCTTCCTACCCTCAAGAAACTTTCAGGCTGAGAGGAGAGGGACAGAAAACTCCACACATTGGGTTCTAGGAAGGGAAGCCCTTGGAGAAGTAGAGGAACCTATCTGTGTGTTTGGGGGGGGGGGGAGATGGACATTGTGACATTGGTGTCACAGCTGTGGCAGGGAGATATGGCCACTGTGGTGGCCTTAGAGGAAGTGGAGAGCTAGTCCTTTCCTTTCCCAGCTTCATAAAAGAACCCTGTGGGATTCAAGGGAGCCCTTCCCTGCCCAGAGGCATGAAAGCTGGGAACTCCCTCCCTGAGGCCAGCGGCAGAAAGGCTGGCAGCAGAAGGGGACCTTCAGACACCTTTCTGATGCAGCAGCAAGCCTGGTTCTGGGGGCATCTGGCCAGGGGGGTGTTGGGAAGGGTGGCAGTGGGTGGAGATGGTGCACAGAGAATGTCTGGATCCCAGACTTAACCTGCCCCCTAGACAGGCCCCCAGTTGGCAGCCAGTGTGGGCAGGTGGGAGGGGCTGGCTAGCACACTTCCACTTTCAGGGCAAGCTCCCACCAGCTTCAGACACTAGGGCCACACGTTTTGGGTTTGCTTTTTCTCCTTCTGCCAGGGAACCTGGGAAGGGAACCACAGAACAGAGTGGGCTGGGAAATTACACAGGAGTTAGAATTAGGGCGACAGACCGGGGCTCAAAGGGTGGTGGGGACAGGTGTGATTCCTGACTCTGCATTCTTACTCTACAGACGAATGTCACACTGTGCTATCAGTCTTGTCTCTTTTTTAAAAAATATTTTTATTTATTTAATTTGGACAGAGACAGAAATTGAGAGGGGAGAGAGAGACTTAACAGCACTGCTTCACCATTCATGAAGCTTTCTCCTGCCGTGAGGGGCCAGGGGCTTGGTCCTTGTGCATGACCACATGCACTCTACCACGTGTATCGCTGCCAGGCCCCCAATCCTGCCTCCTGTTATTGGAGAGCTGCCCCCCCCTCCAGCTTTCTCCTGCCCACTACCCTTTACCCCTTCTTGCTGGATTTCTGTGCTGCTTCTTCTTTGCTTCAAGCCTTTTGATGGTTCCCCTTAAGATCTTAGGCTGAAGTTCTTTGACTCTTGGGATAAATTTCCCATTGGGTCATTGATTAGCCCATGTGCTTCTCTGACTCCCCACTAGCCCCTGGCACATCCTGCTGCTGTCCACTGGCCTGTCCACGTCTGTGTGCCAGTGACAGCCAGTGGCATCCTTCACTCCCCCCACCTCCCAGCTGATTGCCCTCCCATGTGACTCGGCTGTCACAGCTCCTGCTGCGGGTGGGGTGCCCTCCTCCCATGGCATCCTTTGCTCCCACCCAGGCCTTGGTCACATGCCTATCTCCTGTGCTGGGCCCAGAGCTCTGGAGATGGAAAGCATTTGTCTTGCCTGTCGCTCCCCAAGGCCTCACAAAGCACCTGCCTGGCATGGGCAGCCGACAAAAAGTGTCGAGTGCGGAGCCCGTGTAGGCGCCCACCAGGCCATATGGCGCTGGGGAGTAGAGTGTCACTGGTGGGGGACAGTGGGGAGGCAGCCCAGCTGCTGTTCTTGGTGACTGACTTTTCCTTCATGCCGCCCTTCCCCCCCACTTCCAAAATGACTGATAGAAGAGATGAGGGTGACTGGAAGGCATGCACAGGACAGAAATTCACACCTCAGAGACTGCTCATGCAGGTGTTGCATTAAAGCAGGTCAAGAGCACAGCAGCTAGAGTGGAGGACTTGCAGACACACATTCCTGAGTTCAAATCCTGCTCTGGCTCACTCGTGTTCTCACTTACTCACTTATGGATTAATCTTTTTAAAGAAGAGTGTAGAGAGACGTGTCAAGTGGAGGAAAGTCCCATTCTCTGGATAGGTGAGATTTCTTTTTTTCATAATATACCTGATGACAAGTGTTTTGTCTGCCCCCATGTTACTCCTTTCTAAAATATGAACCGGTTCAATAACCTCCGTCCACCACAGCACCTGATATTTAGTGTAGGCTGAATAAATATTTGTGGAGTGAATGAATTAGTGGATGGATGCTACCTTGTCGGACGTTAACGGATGTGTGTCCCTCATGCATGTGAAGTATGCACTCCCACCTCTGAGCTGCATCCTTCTTTATTGCTTCAGAAGGAAGCCAGCTTTGCCTGTAGACAAGTTCCCAAGAGGAAAACTGCCAGGACCAGAGGAATTTTGAGCAGTTTTATAGATCGGGCCAGACTGCTCTTCAGGAAGGGTGGGTCCTGATTATGACCCCACCGGGTGCCAGTGTGCAGCCGTGGCGTGGACATCCCTGCATCAGGCGGGATGAGAATGCAGGGTGGGGCTCTGCTCTAGCACCTGCGGCTGTGAAGTCAGAGTCCTGGGAGCTCCGGAGACAAAAGGAAAGCCATGTGGGTGGGCAGCTGCGAGGATGCTGAGCCCAGTCCTGGCTTAGCCTGAGGAGGGTGTCAGGCCATGCGGGGGGGTTCTGGGGAGCCACTGAAATTCTTCATGTGTCTGTGACATGCAGGGAGGTTGGCTGCAGGGAGGTGTGGCTGCCAGCCAGGAGCTTAACACCCCTTCTCGGTGGGTCTCCCAAGGCACCAGACCTGGCTCACTATCTCAGAAGAATGGGCAAGGAGAATAAAGACAGTAGGAGGTGGAAACTGGCATTTGGTAGCCCTCTCATGAACCCCATATTCAGGTGGGGGCACAGGGAGCACTGATGCTCAGGATCAGAGGCTCAGAGAATGAGTGGCCAGGCTGGCCTGGAGCAGCAGGTAGCGAACGGGATGCGCTGCCCCAGGGCTTTGGCACGAGAGCTCTGGGGACACAGTGGGCGGCTGGGATCCTGCCTCGAAGGCCATTGGCCTAGTGTCTGGAAACCACCTGTTGACAGGCCAGAACAGATGGGGGTAGCCTGTGCCAGCAGATGGTGTGGAGAGGCTGGCATGGCCCTGGGTCCCACCCGTGGCACTTCATCCTCACCTGGGCAGACTCCAGCATGTCCCCTTGGAGGTCGGGTGGGAAAGTGGGCACATGGGAGCGGGAGCCGAGCCAAGCCACCCACTCTTGTCCCCAAGCTCCAGCAGTAGCTTCCCACGCCTTCCCGAGGCAAATGCTCGGGTAAGATGCTGCCGCCTCCACCGAGACCCTAGGGCAGCACCTGCCGGCTGCAGGCTGTTTATACCTGCCTCCCCCATCCTCATGCCACACTGACCTCTCCCCCAGAGGCAGGGACCCAGTTAGGGAGCGTGGGCTCCCTCTGCTCGCTCATGGTGGGTCATGTGGGGGAGACTGATTTCTCCACTGAGCCCCCGATGTGGGGGCTTCACACCTGGAAAGCTGGGGAGTGACTGCTTTCCATCACCCTGTGGGCTTCGGCTGCCAGCTAGGACCAGAGCTGATTGTCCCTATGTGAAGGTGAGCCCAAACCCCAGTATCTTCTTCTCATCCCTCCAGGCTCAGGTGGCCTTCCTCCAGGGAGAGAGGAAAGGGCAGGAGAATCTCAAGACAGACCTGGTGCGGCGGATCAAAATGCTGGAGTATGCACTGAAGCAGGAGAGGTGCGCCCCCCACTTAGCCTGCCTTGGGGTGGTGGGGGTTGCGAAGCAGGGTGGTTCCAGAGGAGGGGATGGGATAAGACCCTCATGACAGTACTCTCCACAGTGGTGGCCAGCCGACTCTTCCTGGACCTGGGTATTCCCACTAGTGGGCACGAGGGAGGCCCTGTCTGCTTGATTTCAGGGATGGGTTGTTCTCCTGCCATCTGTGGCACCGACTCCTCCAGAACTTCTTCTGGGGACATGAGGGTGGGGGCCACTCAGCTTCCAACTCCTAGGATTTGGGGCCTCTGGGGTGAGTACCAGCCTCGTCTGCTCTTCTGTGTCTCATGTGGTTGTTGTTCGCTATCTTCCAGGGCCAAATACCACAAATTGAAGTTCGGGACAGACCTGAACCAAGGGGAGAAGAAGGCAGATCTCTCAGAACAAGGTACACAGGCCCCCAGTGAGGGTGAGGGAGGAGGAGTGGCGATGGGGATGCTGCTCCTTGTTGCTGTGCCCCAGAGAAAGCAGAATTGACATGGGAGTATGTGGGGGTGCTGCTGAAGCCTCAACTTCAGAACCCCTCTCAGTGCCAGCTGCCCAGGAGCAGTCCTTTCACCCTTGGGGAGGAAAGGAGGATACCCAAGCAGGGGGAGTGGTCTGACGGCGCAAGACGAGGAGTCGCTGGGGCAAGGGGCGCTGGAGACAGTGGAAACTGGGCTGCAGTGACCCGTCAAGGCCTCAACTTCTTCTAATTTCTTTTCTTTTATTTATTTTTTTTTAATTTTATTTTATTGGTTAGGACAAAGAGAAATTGAGAGGGAAGGAGGAGGGAGAGAAATAGAGAGGCACCTGCAGCCCTGCTTCACCCCTTGTGAAACTTTCCCCCTGCAGGTGGGGACCAGAGACTTGAACCCATGTCCTTGTACACTATAATGTGTGCACTTAACCAGGTGCACCACCACCCAGCCCCTCTAGTTGATTTCTATGAGACACACAAGACACACCCTGAGTGAGCGCTGCTCAGCTCTTGACTCATGCCTGAAATTGAACCTGGGCCCTCGAGCGACCAACCTGAAAACCTGTGTTCTGACATGTTGAGCTAGCTTCCCTGAATTTTCTTTTGTCAGCCTGAAAACCTTGCTGTCAGGCCCTCCTGCCAGAACCACACGTTCTGGATGGCCTGTTACTGATGTAGTCAGCTCTGGGCCAGGCCATAGGAGCTGCCCAATACCAGCTTGATGAATAAAAGAAGTTATGTCATTTAATTCTTGCACCAACCCCCTGAGATAGATACTGGTGTTACTAATGTCAAGTCTCGGAAGAGGAAAGTGAGACCGAACCCTCCGGCTCTGGGTCACACAGCCGGAACAAGGCAGAGCTGGGCTTGAACTCAGTTGAGCCTGCCCTTCCCAGTCGGCCTGCTCCTGCTTTCTGTGAAGGGAACCAGCACAGCTGAGTACGTCTGGAGTTAGTTTGGAGGGTGACCAATCAGGAGAGCAGGACTCCCAATAGTGTCAGTGTGAGACTAGGGGTAAGGAAGGTGGGGGGTTGTCCCCCTGACTCAGTCTGCCTCCTTTCTCACCACCCTCCAGTTTCCAATGGCCCTGTGGAGTCGGTCACCCTGGAAAACAGCCCCCTGGCATGGAAGGAGGGACGGCAGCTTCTCCGGCAGTGAGTGTGCAGGGGCGAGGACCGGGCGGAACACTTGTCAGGATGCCTGCTGGCCCAAGGTGGCCTGTCATCCTGGGTGGATCCCTGTCTGGGAAGAGGGAGGGGAGATCCAGGATCCCTATGCTCTTACAAAGATGCAACCCCAAATCCCTTTCGATTTCTTCTCCCGGGGTATTGCTGAACTATTACTTTTATCTTTTTTTTTTATTAATTCTGAGATTCCGTTACACAGTAGCATGACAGAGGTTCCAGGTATATGTCCTTGAAAAGCAGTGTGTGCATCCCTCAGGCTGGCATTAAATTTGATTTTACTACTAAAGAGCTTTGTGTGCTTTAGAAAACTTGGGGGAAAGAAGGAAGTACAAGGAATAAAGAGAAATCACTCATCCTTCTACTGCCCACAGAACTCTCACCCATGTAAACTTTTCTTTTTTAAGATTTTATTTATAAGTGCAGGATGGGGGGAGGGGGGTTAGAGCATCACTCTGGCACGTGGCGTGCCAGACCTCACTTCATGGGCACGTGGCGTGCCAGACCTCACTTCATGGCGTGTGATTCCACAGGGCCTAGGTCAACTTGTATTTCAGGTAGAGAGAAAGAGACGTTATAGTAAGGCTCCGTCATCCATGGAGCTCACCCCAGGTGTTGTGGTACACCTGTGTGCTGCCAGGGTTTGCTCCTGGGGCCTCATTGTAGCCAGGCACATGTTTACTGGATGAACTATCTCCTGCCCACCCACACCCCTTGTTTGGCATCACCAGGGGCTTCCCTGCTCTAGACTGACTTTTTCAGATAGAGAAGGGCAGACTCCACAATGCTGAAGCTGCCTTCAATGCTTTCAGCACTGCTGTGTGTGCTGGGTCTGCCTGTTGGTAGTGCCAGTGCCCTCCCAGGTGCGCTATCTTCACCCCTCCCCCTTTTAAGATAGAAGTGGGAGCTGGGCTTGGACCTGGGCCATACACATGGCAGAGCGCACTGTTAAGTGAGGTCTCACTGGCCCTGCCCTGCCCTGCCTTCCCCGCCGCCTTCTACTTTAATGGTTTGTTGTGCTGGGTAATGAGCCCACGGCCTCAGACATGCAAGACTGTCCAGTTAGCACTGGTCCCTGCAGTCCCGAAAGGAGCCAACCCGGGCTGGTTCTTCCTCCCTGCAGGTACCTGGAAGAGGTGGGCTACACTGACACCATCCTGGACATGCGTTCCAAGCGTGTGCGCTCCCTGCTGGGCCGCTCCCTGGAGCTCAACGGCGCGGTGGAGCCCAGTGAAGGGGGCCCCCGGGCCACACCGGGCCCAGGGGGGCTCAGTAGTGGGGAGTCACTGCTGGTAAAACAGATCGAGGAACAGATCAAGAGGTGAGGCCCAGAGCTGGGTGAGTCTGTCTTCATCAGTGTGTCAGTTGAGCTCCCATGCTCTGCTGCCACTTCCTTCTAGAAACTTCTGTCTTTTCATTGCTGGATCACCAGATTCTCTTCTGTCACGGTAATAATATATGGCTTGTGTCCATCCTGGCCCCTCTGCTGAGGCTCTAGCTGCCCTGCTCCCTTGTGAATATAGAGCGTCTGCCAGCTCCTGGTAACATGGCCCAGTGGGGAACCAAACACAGTCACACCAAAGTGGCTCAGCCATGGAGCATGTGGGGTCAGGCCTCAAGCCCTAGGTTTGACGCTATCTTCTCTCTCCCCCATCTCTAAAAACTAATGTAGAATTGGGCACCGGGCAGTGGCACAGCGGGTTAAGCACACATGGCACAAAGCACAAGGACCAAGCGTAAGGATCCCAGTTCCAGCTCCAGCTACCCCCTGCAGGGGTGTCCCTGAGTGCTGTGAAGGTGAAGTGGCGAGGTCATCAGAGATGGGAGGGAACCAGAAGGCCATGCACCTAGTAGAGCGCCCACCTTTATTCCTCAGTGCTGCATAAAACAGGAAACCAGAGTGATGGGGGAGGCAGCTCTGTGGACAGGCAGGGAGGGCCAGGAGCAGAGGGAAAGACACCAGAGGAGCTGGAGGCCCATGTTCCAGGCAGAGGGAACCACGGGTGTACAGATTGGGAGAAGGGAGGCTGGGTACATTCAGGAAGCAGTGGGGAGACCCGTCTGGCTGCCCAGCAATGCGTGTGGGGTTGTGGTCTGTGGTGAAATCTCAGAGGAGGCAGATCAGATGGGACCTGGCGGGCGTGATAAGGCGTTTGGATCCCCCTCTGAGGCATGTGGTTTCAAGCAGAGTGTGGCGAGGTATGGTGTGCTGGGGGAGGGGGGTGCTCAGGAGAACCTGTAGTGTCCAGCCTAGAGAGGTGTTAGAGGGAGGGGTTAAACTGGGGGCAGCTCTGGGAGGGGTGCTCAGCTACTCAGGGGAGGATGGAAAGTGGTTGTGGGGTGAAAGGAGAGGCCTTCAGATGGCAGGGTATGGAGGCGAGGGGTATAGATGGCACCAGGAGAGCTGAGCTGTGTTCTCTCCCTTTGAAATATTTACTAATGGGGGTGGGGGGAACAAGAGCATTGTACTGGCATGTGTGGGTGCCAGCTCACGCTGGGGACTGCACAAGTCCTGTATCGTAACTGAGCTACCTCCCTGACTGCATGGGTCTTTGAGTTCAAAAGGGGGAGTAAAAAAGAGAATATTAGCTGAGCTGAAGGCTCTTACTTGCATGACTGCACTGCTCCAGAACTGCTTCATTCAGGTAACTTCCTCACTGCCACATAACTCCTCCCATGTGCCAGGGTTCAAACGTGGGCCGTGTGCATAGTAGTGCAGACACCTTACCTAGCGAACTCTCTGCAACCTTCACCTCACTCCCCCATTGATTCAGGTTTGGCAAATCCCTCCTTTGTTAAAATGTGTGCAGTCGGAGGCACTGAGCACTGACTGGGCCAGGAGGTGGAGACAGTGAGCGTGCCATCTGTCTCCGGGGGGATGCCAACCTGGCTGCAGGGGCCTGAGTATAGAGTGACCATTCCTCCTCGGTGCCCCGTGCCCTTTGTGATCAGCGTTGAGGCTCCGTGGGCTCAGAGTGGTCACACTCAAGCTGTGTCACTCAGCAGGACTAACAAGCCCTCACCCCTGTCATGGGCAGGAACGCAGCGGGCAAAGACGGCAAAGAGCGGCTGGGCGGCTCAGTGCTAGAGCAGATCCCCTTCCTGCAGAACTGTGAGGACGAGGACAGCGATGAGGATGACGAGCTGGACAGTGTGCAGCACAAGAAGCAGCGTGTGAAGGTGAGCTGGCAAGCAAGGGCCCCGCAGGGGCTTGGCATCCACAGCCAGCTCACCTCCGCTGGCACCATCCTCCCTGCCTCCGCTAGTTGTCCCGAGACCTTTCGGGAGCTCCACACACCACCCACCTGGGGCCCTCAGCGTATGGAGTTTCGTACTAACGGCCTGCTTCATCAGGGTTTGGGAATGGTGGATATCTCCCTGCTGATCCTGAGCACCCTGTGAAGAATAGGACACAAGATCCCTGCAGATTTTTACAGATTGGCCAAGTGTGACTGGGACCAGGGTTCAACTTGGAGGATGGGAGGTGGGGGAAGGTCCACGGATTTGGGGCACTGCCAGAGGGGCAACTTGGCCTTATCTGTCCAGGGCACAACCATAGGCTTTCTGGGCCAAACTCTTTTAAGTGCAAAGCAAGTGCTGGTGTCACCTTTGCAGCGGCAGGAACACCAGGAGGGAGCTGCCTCCTTCACTGCCCACTCAGACACCCCTCCTCCAGGAAGTGTTCTCTGTCTTGCCCTTGCTCCCTCTCCCTCACAGTGTCTGGGGCTATCTGGGCTCTCCCACCCTACTCACCCCAGGTCCTCCCTGGCTAGTGCAGGTCTGTTGAGGCTTGGCACATGTCCCCAGTGTGGCTCAGCACTGGGCCCCCCCATATGTGCAGTGTGTGCTCCAAGTGAATTGGCCTTTGTGGAGCTGAACACTGAACTGGGAAGGACCGGGCTATGTGTAGTGCCCTGCTTTGGTCCCGTGTCCGGTTCTGCCGGGCGGGGACTCTCTCCAGCCTTCTCCCAGCCTGGGAGAGCCACCTGGGGTGCCATGCTCCACACTGCTCTTCCCATCAGAAACCTTATGGGGGCAGTAGAGGGCACTGACGTGACCCAAGGGCTTGGGCACCCATCTCTCTGTCTCTTCCAAATCAAGGGTTCATAGTCCCTTGTCCCTGAGTGGTGAGGGTGCAGTTAGACCTGGGGAGTCCTCACCGCCTTGCCCACTCAGGAGTGCTGGTTAGAGTGGCAAAACTTGGCAATGAGTTGACACTGAGGGGCCCTTAGCTCCTCTCTCAGCACCCCTGTTAGGGGTCCATGCTCTGAAGTACTTGGCCTTGGCTGTGGCCTCTCTGGCTTACTGCTTCAACTCTAAGCCAAGGTCTCCTCCAGGAGAGCAGGAAAAGGTGTCCACACCCCACCCTTTGGTCTTCCCACACCAGCCAAGGACTGTTCGTCCTGGTCCATCATACCCTCCTGACCTAGCTCATCACTAAGACTGTTGGTGGGGGGTGAGCCCAGGTGTCCAGACAGGGACCCTCCTCCCCAGAAGTGGTGTTGTTTCCACCTGTGGTTGCCAGCAACCCCATGCTAGGTGGTGGTGGGGCTGTCTTCAGTCGGGAACTCTGACCAGGAGGTGGCTCCGTAGAGACCTTGCATAAGACCTGTCACATGTGGCAGTCTTCCCAGTCCCATCGATCTTTTTTGTTCTTTAAATAGGGAGGAGTGGCCTGGGATGTGGTACAGTAGGTAAGACCTTAGACTCTCAAGCATGAGGTCCAGAGTTTGATCTCTAACATCCTAAGTGCCAGAGTGATGCTCTGGTTCTCTCTTTCTCTTACTTACAAACATGCAAATAAAAAAATAAAGATGGAAGAGGAAGGAAAATTCCAGAATGCTTTTGAGCAGTTTAGTGTGAAGTCCTTGAGGGTCCAAGTTCACAGCCCTTGGCTGGCTCTTTGTGTAAAATATGGTGACACTTTGACCACAAGAGGGAAAGGGCCATCCACGTGCTGTGCTGGAGGTGTCCCTGAGGGAAAGCACAGGACTCTTGCTCCTGGGCCCATGATCTGGAATGCTGTCCAGCCTGGTGAGTTGAGAAAATGCCAGGATGGTCTTGCTGCCGGCAGGCGGGGCAGGCTCCTGGCTTCCAGGATCCACCTTCTCCAGATAGACAAGTGTTGCTTCCTCTCATTCTAAAAGGAGTGTGTGCTTGTTACATAAAGCAAAAATCCAGTCCATGTAGAAGGTTATGGGGGAACCTCGAGAACCCCAGGCCAACCCACACCCCAGGTCTGCCTGGTATGAAAGGAGGTGGTTTGGCTGCCAGGCATGACACAGTAGCAGAGTGCAGGACTGAGCTCAAGCCCTGCTTCTCTCTCATTCACAAATAATTCTTAAATGCACACATTCAGAGGAGTGACTTGAATGAATGACCAAGGCCAGGGACTTCACTGCTAGGCCTTAGGTGTCTCTGTAAATGGGACAGGAGATGATAATATAAGTCTCACAGTAAGGTCTCACAGGACTGCAAAGTCATTTCTGTGACCTTGTCCTGTGTGTTCAGTACTTGGGAGGGGGGAGGGGGGGTGGTGTCTGATGAGTGTCCTGTTGCTCCCACACCCCAGTCTTTTTTTTTTTTATTCCCTTTTGTTGCCCTTGTTGTTTTATTGTTGTAGTTGTTGTTATTGATGCCATTGTTGTTGGATAGGACAGAGAGAAATGGAGAGAAGGGAGACAGAGAGGGGGAGTGAAAGACAGACACCTGCAGACCTGCTTCACCGCCTGTGAAAGGAATCCCCTGCAGGTGGGGAGCCAGGGGCTCGAACTAGGATCCTTAAGCCGGTCCTTGCGCTTTGCGCCACGTGTGGTTATCCCAATGAGCTACTGCCCGACCCCGACCCCCCCCCCCCCGTGCACTTTTAAATACACATTGATGTGCATAGACCAACCTCCCCTCTGCCCCCTGAAAGTAGTACTGATGGTGTCCCAGCACTCCGTTATGAGAAGTTCTGTGGGCTGGGAATGGGGAATGGGGGTGTCAGAACCAGGAGAGGCCTGTGAGGTCACAGCTGGAGGCTGGCAGCAGAGGCCAGCCTGCTAAATAGCAGTTCTGGAAAACTGCCAGCAGGGGGAGCCTTGTAGTCATAGTGGGGCTTGGGAGGTGGGTGTGAGCCCCTGCAGGGTGGGGGTCAAGGCAAGGCACCCTGGCAGCTGGCGTCTTGAGACCCAGAAGAACTTGAGCTTGGGAAGAACCCCCTGACCTGTCTGGTTCTATTCACACCCCAGCTGCCATCCAAGGCCATGGTGCCTGAGATGGAGGATGAGGATGAGGAGGATGACTCAGAGGACGCCATCAATGAGTTTGACTTTCTGGGCTCCGGGGAGGACGGCGAGGGCTCCCCCGATTCCCGGCGCTGCGGTGGAGATGGGACCCACCATGAGCTGGGTGAGTGAGGGTCGTGGCCCTGCCCTCCGCACGCGGCAGCTGCTTCCTGCCCCTGGTCTCCACCGGACGGATACACTTCCTGCAAGGAGAGTGACCAAGGCTGGCAGGAGGCCCACACCATCAGAGCCAGGCGCCCCCCCTTCCTTGGAAAATCCCTGTGGAGGCTCAGGCAGGCGGGCTCTTCCTTCAGTGGAAGCAAGCAGGATGCGGGCCAGCGGGGGGCGCAGTGTCGCCTCTTCCTCCCCCTGAGACCAAGCTGCAGGCCCTGGAATGGAGGTCACGTGGAAGTGGGGCTGAGGCTCACCACCCCGAGGTCCCGGTCAGTCTGTCCCTGGGCTGAGGGTGCCCCACTTCCCCCCCATGGCTGTGGGAGAGGTCTCTCTGGGGTGGACCCGTGGCCAACCCTGTCCTGGACTTCATCCTGCAGAAAGTCGGCGGGTCAAACTCCAGGGTATTTTGGCCGACCTCCGAGACGTGGATGGGCTGCCCTCTAAAGTGACAGGCCCACCTCCTGGCACCCCCCAGCCACGGCCACACGAAGGTAAGAGGCCCACCCGGCCCAGTCCCAGGGCTGTCCCACTGCACAGGGGGGCTGCAAGGTCAGGCCTGGGGCTTCTATGTCCTCAGGGTTGTGGTCCAGCCTCTATAGTCTGCAGCCTCCCTGTCGCAAAAGTTTGTCTGTCTGTCTGTCTCCCTTTCTTTTTGTCTGTCCTGCCCTATTTGTCTGTCTCTCCCTGTCTCTTTCTTTCCAGCTGTGACTCTTGATCTTGTCCTCTCCCTGGCTCTCTCTCACTCCTTATCTCTCCCTCTGCCTCTCTACCTCGATCTCTTGCTCTCCCTTCCCCTCTCTGCCCCCTCCCTCCCCTCCCCCCACCAGGTTCCTTTGGCTTCTCCTCAGACGTTTTCATCATGGACACTATCGGGGGCGGGGAGGTGAGCCTGGGGGACTTGGCAGATCTCACCGTCACCAATGACAACGACCTCAGCTGCGATGTAAGTCCTTGGGTACCCCACCACCTCAGGCATCCCACACCCACTGTTTCCACTCGAGGGTGCCTGGCACTCTGGTTGACACCCCTGGAGGGATGAGGTTGCAGACAGGTGGAGGGACTTGTCCAGGTTACCAGGCGCAGGCCTGTGGGACTCCTGAGCCTGCTTCTCAGCCACATGTGTGCACACACACTGGGAGGAAGGTAGAGTGTGCCCTGAGGGTCTAGGCGGGGACAGGACAGGGCCCGGATGTCACTTGCCTGTGTTGCCTATGGAACGAAACCACAACGCTGAAGCAGCCCCCTACCCCACCAGCTGTCTGACAGTAAGGATGCCTTCAAGAAGACGTGGAACCCCAAGTTCACCCTGCGCTCACACTATGATGGCATCCGCTCCCTGGCTTTCCACCACAACCAGTCGGCCTTGCTCACAGCCTCTGAGGATGGCACGCTCAAGCTCTGGAACCTGCAAAAGGCTGTCACAGCCAAGAAGTGAGGCGGCAGGCCAGCCCGGGGGATGGGGGCCGGGGTCAGGGTGACAAGGGGGTGACCTCCAGCTCCTCTGTGCCCTCCCAGGAATGCTGCGCTGGACGTGGAGCCCATTCACGCCTTCCGGGCTCACAGGTAGGGAGGTGCCCCCTGAGGCCTGTGACATGGCCCTGAGGAAGAGGAGTCCGGTTGGGGGAGGCAGGGGACAGGCATAGCCTGGGTGGCACAAATAGAGCCCCGGTTGCTGAGTCCCTTTGGGTGTTCTTATAAGTTCTGGGTGAGAAGTTCAGGGACTATAGAGGGGCCAAGGGGAAGGGGGAGTACCTTGCTCTGCTCCCCACATCACCTTCCTCCATATGCTCCAGGGGCCCTGTGCTGGCCGTGGTCATGGGCAGCAACAGCGAATTCTGCTATAGTGGAGGTGCAGATGCCCACATCCACAGCTGGAAGATTCCAGATCTCAACATGGACCCCTATGATGGTTACGGTGAGGAAACACCCACCCACCCACACACACACACACACACACACGCAGACTGGGTCCACTTCACACAGGTGGCAAGCGTATATTCCCTGGGAGGGGACATCAGGTACCCAGTCTGGCTCAGGCTTTGACAGAGGCTCAGTGGGGAATGCTATGCTGGAATGGAGTTGTGGTGTCCCTCCTTCTCTATCTTTTTCTCTCTTCTAGGAGAAAAAAAAATATGTATTAATGCTACCATGGTTATCTCTGGGTTTGGTGCCAGTTTTCCCTTTTTTCCTTCCTTTTTTTTTTTTTTTCCTCCAGGGTTATTGCTGGAGCTTGGTGCCTGCACTAGGAATCCACTGCTCCTGGAGGCTATTTTTTTCCCTTTCTGTTGCTCTTGTTGTTTATCATTGTTATCGCTGTTATTGGGTAGGACAGAGAGAAATCGAGAGAGATGGGGAAGACAGATGGTGAGAGAAAGACAGACACCTACAGACCTGCTTCACCGCCTGTGAAGCAACCCCCAGCAGGTGGGGAGCCTGGGGCTCGAACCAGGATCCTTACTCCAGTCCTTGCCACGTGCGCTTAACCCGCTGCACTACTACCTGGCCCCCTCCTTCTTTCTATTTTTATTAGATAGGACAGATAGAGATTGAGAGGGGAGGGGAGATAGGGAGAGAGAAAGAGAGACCCCTGCAGACCTGCTTCACCACTCTTGAAGCTTCACCCCACAGGTGGGGAGCAGAAGCTTGAACCTTGGTCTTGGACTTAGTAACATGTGTACTCAAGCAGGTGAACCATTGCCTAGCCCCCAGATTTATTATCAGAGAAAGAACCAGTGCATCATTGTGGTACACATAACACCAGGGATTGAACTTAAATCCTCATGCTTATGAATCCAATGCTATACATATATATGTATGTATGTATATGTGTATATATATATATATATATATCCCAGGGTGATTGCCAGGACTCAGTGCCTGCACCACAAATCCACTGCTCCTGGAGACCATTTTTTCCCCTTTTGTTGCCCTTGTTGTTCCATCATTGTTGTGGCTGTTATTGTTGTTGTCGTTGGATAGAACAGAGAGAAATGGATAGAGGGGGAGAGAAAGATAGACACCTGCAGACCTGCTTCACTGCCTGTGAAGCGACTCCCCTGCAGGTGGGGAGCCGGGGGCTCAAACCCGAATCCTTACACTGATCCTTGCACTTCGCTCCGCATGCGCTTAACCTGCTGCACTACCACCCAACTCCCAGTCCAGTGCTTTATCCACTGCACTGCCTCCCAGGCCATGCTTCTCATTGGGGGAAAAAAAAATCCTCTGAACAGTGGAATTCCACAGACATGAAGTCCTAGGAGAAAGTCCTGGCAACAACAAAAAAGTTCAGTGAACAGACTGTCACTTCTGTTTAGAGTCTGTCCCTTTCCCCCAGCCCACGTTGGTAACCCTTCTTATCCTCACACGTAGGACTTGAAGTTAAACCTTTTCTTGCCAGAGGTCGGAGCCAGATAGAACATGCTCTGTGCAGCTCGTGGGGTGGGGTGCCAGGGGCCAGGGTGGGGGGGTGCCTTGCTGAGTCCTGTCAGCCCCCATACAGGGCCTGGCTGCAAAGGCACTCAGCCACATAGCTACTTTTGTTCCTTCCCCCTTAGCTAAGTCCTGAAAAGGTTGTTTCAGGAATAGCTTGACCACGCACTGGAAGTGACATGTCCAGTCAGGGATGTGTTGAAGAGTCCCCAAAAGCTGGCCAGTGGAGGTGCTAGCCCAGCCCTTAGGAGTTCCCCAGGGTCATGGTGGGCAGGTGGCCCTAACAGAGCCCATGTCCTCCCCTCAGACCCCAGCGTTCTGAGCCATGTCCTGGAGGGCCACGGGGACGCCGTGTGGGGCCTGGCCTTCAGCTCTGCCACACAGCGCCTGGCCTCCTGCTCGGCTGATGGCACCATCCGCATCTGGGACCCCAGCAGCAATAGTGCCAGCTGCCTCTGCACCTTCTCCACAGCCAGCGGTGAGCGGGAGCCACCCTGCCATCTCATGTGGGGGGTGTCCCTGAAGAAGGGGGCCTTCCCACCAAGGCCATGGGCAGCACTGGCTCCCTTAGGCAGCCTTCCCCTCTCTTCTGACCTCAGATCACGGGATCCCCACCTCAGTGGCCTTCACCAGCACCGAGCCTGCCCACATTGTGACCTCTTTCCGCTCTGGAGACACTGTCCTGTATGACGTGGAGACCGGCAGTGCACTGCTCACGCTGGAGTCCCAGGGGAGCAGTGGTAAGGTGGTTCCGGGGCCCAGTCACCATCCTTTCTTGCCAGGCTGAACAGTGTCATGTCTGGGTCCTTCCTGCCCCCCCCCCGGCCTCCAGGTGTGGGGGACAGTGGCACATCCCCTGACTCTCTCCTGGTCTCCCCAACTTTGTACTTGACCTTCTGTCCTCTCCCCCTTTTCCTTGTAGGCCCAACCCAGATCAACCAGGTGGTGAGTCATCCAAACCAGCCCCTCACCATCACTGCCCACGACGACAGGGGCATCCGCTTCCTGGACAATCGGACAGGTGGGGCCCAGCCCTCCTGTGCTTGTGGGGGGCAGGCTGGAATGGGGCCCTTGGGTCCTCCACCCTCACCCCGCCAGCTCCCTCGCCTCCCTAGGCAGGAGCTAGGGTAGGAAATAATGTGCTTTCCCTCCCCCAGGGAAATCTGTGCACTCCATGGTCGCCCACCTGGACGCCGTCACCTGCCTGGCCGTGGACCCCAATGGCGTATTCCTGATGTCAGGAAGTGAGTTGGGGATCCCCTGAGATTGGGGGGCCAGGGGCAAAAACCTGGGTGGTGACAATAGAGCTCATGCAGCTCATTCAGTCTGAATAACCCTGTGAGGTCAACTCCTGGTACAGGTGTGGAAAGTGAGGCTCAGAGACTCGGTCACAGCAGCATGTGTGGCAGGAATCAAATTCACATCTCTGACTCGACACTCACAGGCACCCTGCTCCTGAAGGCCAGTGGGGGTGGGGGTGGGGGGTGTGAGCCTTCCAGCAGGAAGGAGGCCCTTGATACAGGTACTCAGTCCAGGGCCCAGAAGATCCTAGAGAGAAGACAGGCCATCAGGACCAGTCCCAGTCTGCTGACTACTCCACCACACCTCTCTGTGCTGTGGTGGGCCCCTGTCCACTGTCTCCTGCTCAGCCTGGCAGCACCAGGCAGGGAGCTGCACCCCAGGCCCATGCTCAGAATGGGCCCAGTTACTACCCAGGCCAGGTGGTGATGGGAACAGAAGCAGCTGAGGAAGAGACTTAAGCCTCCTTTGGACTCAAGCCTTTGGGCAAGGCTGGGCCCGGCTGCTGCTCCCCCAGGTAACCACTCCTCTCCTACCCAGGCCACGACTGCTCCCTGCGCCTGTGGAGCCTGGACAACAAGACGTGCGTGCAGGAGATCACAGCCCACCGCAAGAAACATGAGGAGGCCATCCATGCCGTCGCCTGTCACCCCAGCAAGGCCCTCATTGCCAGCGCAGGCGCCGATGCCCTGGCCAAGGTCTTCGTGTGACGCCCACATGGCCCTGCCCTGGCCGCCACCATGCTGGCTACCAGCTAAGGAGTGGGGCCGGGCAGGTGGGGCTGAGGTGAGGGTGCCACCTCTTGCAGTCGGGATGCAGTGGGGGCTGGAAGTAGCTCCTTCCTGACACTCAGTAGGGGCCTCGCACCCAGAGGTGGTGCTCAGTTTTCTTCCTTCTGTCACTCACAGGTACCTCCTGGCCTCTTCCCACCAGCCCTGGAGCCTGGTGGTGCTACCAGGCAGGCCCTCCTCTGGCCTGCCCTTCCCCAACACACAGCCTGGGGGGGGGGGTGGCCTCCTGCACGAAGTTCTCCAGGACAGTCCAGGAGGCTTCCTCTGTGCCACCAGACACCCACTCCTGGTTTCTTGGGCCAGCACAGCCATGGCTGGGTGTCCTTGGGTGGGGATCATATTTTCCAAGACGCCAGAAGGTGCCAGGTTCTCTCTTTGAACCCTGACCCCTACCTTCCCCCCTCCTGGACTTGGGTGGGAGCTGTGCTATGAGGACCCCTTCTGGGGTCTACCCTCTGGGGCACCGGAGAGCCAGCAGTTCCCCAGGCTGTCCTCATGGGGCACTAGACCTGGCCCACAGGGTCCACTGCCCTCTCCTCCAGTCCCTCAGCACAGCTTTCAGACACTACCCAGCACTCCCAGCGCCCCTCGAGGCCTGGGGAGCAGGAGATGCCATTGGGAGGTGCCCTCCCTACCTCCCCCAACACTCCTCCCAGCCCCTCACGGGGTCAGCCCCTACCAGGGCCACGGAGGTTGGAGTGGGGTCCCTGGGCCCCCCATATCTCCCTGTATATCTGTATAATAATTGGGATTTTAACGGAGCCCTATCCCCGCCCACGTTATCACTGTGTGATAGTCTGTGTCTCCTCTCCTGCCCTCCGCTCTAATCCGCTATTTATTTCACTCTCTCTTGGGTTCACCCTGTGCCTTCGGGCCCCCTTCATGGTTCCTGTTTATAAGCCCTGTCCACTCTGCCCCCGACTTGTATGTGAAACCTGTCTCAATAAAGCCTTTGGAGTAAGATGCCTGGCAGTCAGTTCACTTTTGGGGGAGGAGGTGCTGCTCTGCCTGCAGTGGGCGGAGCCTGGGGGGAGAGGAGCTGGGGTTATGGGGGGAGGTGGCTGCGGGAGGGGCCCAGAGCTTGGGCTGGGTGTGGGTGGAAGGACCGGACGGAAGTGGGGGGCACAGGACCGAATCTCCTTGTGCCCCTCCTTTCTGTCTCTTCATAGTCCCTCCCCAGGGGCCACAGCAACCTGGGGACAGCAGAGGCTGAGGTGACAGATGAGACACCTCTTCCCCCCCTGGGGATGTGTGGTGGGTGGTGGTGGGGTGAAGGTGCTGGCCCAGAGTACTTAACCTCCACCCCCACCTCCCTCGATGCAAGGCGCCAGTGGATCTGTCCTGTGTGCTGGGCCCCTCACCGCCACCTGTGGTCCTTATAGCAACCTCAGAAAGCAGGGTGTTGTCCACGAGCCCGGGCACAAGATGGAGATTGCCCGGCCCTGTGACTTCCTGCCTTGCTGAGGCCCCACCTTGGGCAGGTCCTCTGGGAAGAGTGTGGACAGGTGGCCAGCGACACAGACTCCCCCCTCATTCCTCTGGGTTCTGCACTGCTTCCTCAGGTGGTGGTTTGGGTTTTCTTTCCAGCCTCAGACTTCCTTCCTTCCCCAGCCAGCCAGCCCCGGATGTGGTGGCAGAATCACTAGGGTACCAACCTCAGCTGCCCCCACTACACAGACACACACACACCAGCAAGAGGGGCTCACCTTGTGACCCCACCCCAGCCATCCCCAGCAGACAGGTGGCCTGTATCTTTTGGGGTGCCTTTGGAGCCCACTAGGCTTTTAGTAATGGAAGCTGATGGTAGCACCTCGATAGGTGATCTTGGACTAGTCATTTTCTGCCTCACAGAGGGCCTGGCTTCCTGTATGTAAACTAGGGGGCAGCCACTCAAGTTATTATTAGCTGGAGGTGGGGGGGAGAGGATAGGCATCAATCTGCTTCTGAATGGGGGGGCCTTCTGTGACAGAGACAAAGCAGGCCCTTGCCCCATACTTGCAAAGTGACTGAATGAACGTTCTTACCCACAAACACCTGGTGTCTGGGGTTCCCACCCCTTTCTCTCTGCAAATAACAGCAACAGCCACCATTCACTGAAAGTTGTGTTTTCAGGCACCACCTTGCAGTCCTGTGAACCCCCACAAAGATGCTCTCAGGGCAGGCCTATCACTTAGAGAAACTGAGACGGAAGACATCCACCTCCACCTAAAGCCACACAGGAGGTGGTACAGTAACTCACCTGGATCACGAGCCTGCTTTGTCATGAGCTCCACCCAGGATGGAGCCTGGCCACGTACCGCACTCGAGGAAGCTTCATGGGTGCTGTGGTATCTTGCTCTCTCCCTCTGTCTCTATCTGAAAAAAGACTGCTGGAGCAGTAAAGTCCCAACGATGACAAAATGATATTGTGGAGAGAGAGCATGGAGGTGGCACAGTGTACAAAGCATTCAATCCCTGGCATTGCCTGTGCCAAAGTGATGCTTGGTTCTCTTCCGTTTCCCATAAATAAGTATTTGTAAAATAACAGACACAGGGATGGGGAAGATACATAATGACTATGCAAAAAATGACTTTCATCCCTGATACTCTAAAGTCCCAGGTTCAATCCCCAGCACCACCACAAGCCAAAGATGAGCAGTGCCCTGGTAAAAATAAGTAACAGACACGTGCACACTTCCCCTGGAGAACAATCGGTGGCGGTGTGTGCACCCCTGGGCCTTTGTCACCGTCCCCATGGAATTGGGAAAGGACAATAACCCATCTGGCCCTTCTCTGCACATTGCGAGCAGGATCCCTGGCACTCCAGCTCACTCTGAGCTCCTTGCCCAGGGAGTCCCAGTGCCCTGGAGGTGTCAGCACGGCCCCTGTGAAATGGGTTGGGGGCCCTCAGCAGCACACACACACACACCCCAACCCCAAGCAGGCATCTCTAGGAGCCAGCGCCAGAGGATGGAGGCCTGACACCTCCCCCCCACACACACACAACCCCTCACCACCACCATGGCTGGGCGGTGGGCGCCAGATGCAACCCGACCCCTTAAAGGGCCCTGCGCCTCCTCGCAACCCCCCCCCCCCAGCCCCGCGACCTGGAGTGAGGTGACAGGCCCGCCCCTCCCTCCCACTCCAGCTCCGAAAGAAGTTAACTTTCCAGGCTCAGGCACACTGGACTGGCAGGAGGCATTTAGGTCGACCTCCCTGCCCTCAACAAAAACTCCCCCCACCCTTCCCCCCCAAATCCCGGGCACCCCAACCCCCCGCCCGCTCTCCCTCCCCTTCCGTCCCGGGCCCCGGGGCGGGCACCGCCCTCTCTGACGTCACCAGAGCCGGCGCTGATTGGCCGGCGGGGCCGTCGCTCGGGACACTTCCTCCTGGGCCGCGGCGGCCGAGTAAAAGTTCGGAAGGGGGAGCCGAGCCGCGGGCGCCCGGATCCCTCCTCGCCCGCCTCGCCCGCCTCGCCCTCCTCGCCCCCGGCGGAGCCGCCGACAACGCCCCCTTCTCCGCGGCCCTGGCGGAACTTTCCTCCAACTTCCGAGGCCTGTGAGAGTCTCTTCTGATCACCCCGGCCCTCAGGATCCCCCTGCCCATCCCCGGGCCCGTCGGATCCCTGGGATCCACTAGATCCTTGACTCCGAGCCTCTTCTGCATCCCCAGGTCTGGTGAACCCCTCGACCCCTACCCCCTTCTTAATCGCGGCCTCTTTTTAACCGCATCTGCGGGTGCTGAAGCCCCTGCTCCCCCTTCCCTCTCTCTCTCTCTCTCTCTCTCTCTCTTTCTCTCTCGGGCGTCTTTGGAACCTGGATATTCTTCTGATCCCAGTGGCCCGACCTTCTGGATTTATAAAAATCTGATCTCTTGGAATTGCTCAGTCGCTAGCCCCTGCACACACACCCTCAAAAAAAAAAAAGAGAAAAGAACCCAATTTTTTTTTCCTTCTTTCTGATCATCTGTGACCCATGGATTCCGGACCGCCTGCTCCACTGCATTCCTTTTCTCATTTCCCAGGGCCTCTCCATCCGCAAGTTCCCGCCACCTGCTGGACTCGACTTCCCGGAGCCCCGGGATCCAAAGCCCCCGAGCCCGGCTTCCTGCAGCCTGATCCCGGGTGGGCGCCGGGCGGCGGGTCCCGGGCCTCCCCCGATGGCCGCCGCCCCCTCCCACCCCGCGGGGCTGCCGGGCTCGCCCGGGCCGGGGTCTCCTCCGCCCCCCGGCGGCTTCGAACTGCAGTCGCCGCCCCCGCTGCAGCCGCAGCTCCCGGCCCCGGGCCCCGGGGTCTCCTTCCACATCCAGATCGGGCTGACCCGCGAGTTCGTGTTGCTGCCCGCCGCGTCGGAGCTGGCCCACGTGAAGCAGCTGGCTTGCTCCATCGTGGACCAGAAGGTAGGAGCGCGGGGGCCACTCTGCACCCAGCCTGGGGAGCAATCTGGGTGACGGGGCTCGTCTAAGGAGAGAAGGGGGGGCGCTTCTAAGCCTTAAACCGCGGATGGCGAGGGACAGGGCACCCACCCCCAATGCCTCCTCACCTCACCTTGTCTGAGGGGAGGGGTGGGGTGCCCCAGGGGCCTCCCCAAATTGCTTGTCACTGCTTGTTGTTTTCTACAACTGGCAGAGAGGAAGGGAGGACCCCCCTCCCCCCCCCAGGTGTAAGAAGCCAGGAGGAAGGGGCAAGTGGGGGAAGCAGATGTGTGTGTGTGTGTGTGTGTGTGTGTGTGTGTGTGTGTGTGCACGCAGGGGGCCCTCATGGCCCAGCCCACCCCCCACCTCCCACCGCCCATTCGATGGAAACAGAAATTGAAGCTGCACAGGCCTTGGCGATCGGGTGACATGTGTGCCTGTGGGTGCCAGGGCAAGTGAGGTCTCAGAGCCCAGTCTCTGCCCTCCCCCAAGGCTGCCATGTGTACAGAGGGGCAGAGACCTCTTGGGAAATCCCAGCGGGGACTCTGTCCCCTTTCCTAATCACAGCCGCCCTACTCCCCAGGCCAGACACTAGTGTAAACAGTGTGGGCCTTCTCCCACCCCCACCCGTAATTGTGGACATGGCGGGAGGGAGCCAGATGGGCCTCTGTGACTGAATCCTGGTTCAGAACAGGGTGCTTCTCTGTAGCCAGAGATGGAGACTATAGAAAATAAAAGGTAAAATATTACAGTCCTAAAGTCTTGGAGCATTCAAGTGCTGTGTGAACTCCTCTAATGTTGAAGTGTTCACACTTTAGGACAGTAGGTTGTTAAAATATTCAAAACAGTAAAGTACCGGGGTCTTTGATTGACTGGGTTGTTAGTTAGCATCGTGAAGTGTTCAAATATGAGATTTCTAGGCTCAGGAGTTGGGGTTGAAATCCTTTATTTAGTGCCAAGATATTCAAATATTAACCTCTTAAATCTGTCAGATTCCCAGAACATTAAAATATCAGAGTAGTGAGCAGCTAGGTTGTTGAAATCCTAGCATGCAACCATAATAACACTGGCATCTAGAATGCATAAAAGCCCTACAGTGAGTGTGCATGTTAGAATCCCTGAATGTCCATATTCCAGAATCTTCTCAGCCTCCTGGAAATAAACTCTGGATTTCAGAGAAACATGGAGAATTGAGCCAACTCCCTCCTCCCCCTTAGAAGACAAGAAGTCTGAAGTTTAGAGAGAAAACTGAGGGAGGGGGAGGTGGTGTTGGGGGTATGTCAGAGATAAAGCACTTGACAGGTCCTCTCCTGTCTGGAGACAGGAACAGATAGGGGTGCCTTTACCCCAAACTAGCAGGTCCAACTCTTGAGGAAAATAGACAGGGGTGGGGTGGGGTGGTGGAGACAGAGGGAAGGAAGACTGTTCCCTGGGTGAAACTCTTTGCCCAACGCCCAGGTCTTCAGCCAACACACGGGGTGTATGTGTGTGTGGGGGTATATTTTCTACTCTCCTTCCAGGTGTGTGTGGGGGGGACGTGGGGCCCCTTTCTTTCCTTCTCCACTGCCCCACCTGGCTAGTTTCACTTTCAGTTCTATCAGGTTTCATTTCCTGCCCCCCCATCCCTAACTGGGGATCCTGACACCTGGGCACTGGGTGGGGGGCACCTGCAGTTTGCTCAGTCCTGAACCTTCCCTTAACCCTCCCCACCCCCACCCCAGTCTCTTAACTCCCCTGCCCCAAGGCTGGGCCTAGAGCCAGGTAACCGAGACAATAGATCCAGGAAGGAAGCTGGGGCTGTGGGGCGGGGTGCTCATTCACCCCCCCTCCCCATCTCCAGAATATTCTAGGTGTCTAGCAGCCCCCTGCCCCGTCTCACAGTACAGCATAGTGAAACTCGCTGGCTGCCTTGCCCCCTTGGCCTCCTGACAGGGATCTGGGAGCCTGCTGGCCGGAAGCGAGGGGCTGTGGGGGCTGTGGGGTCTGAGTTTCCGGGGGAAACAGCTGGCCCTGCCCCAGGAGGGCTCCAGAAGGCGGCTCTGAGCTTTTCCATCACCTCCTCCCCACCATCCCCAGTTCCCTGAGTGTGGCTTCTACGGTCTTTACGACAAGATCCTGCTCTTCAAACATGACCCCTCTTCGGCTAACCTCCTGCAGCTGGTGCGCTCCGCCGGAGACATCCAGGAGGGCGACCTGGTGGAGGTGGTGTTGTCTGGTGAGAGTCCCCGGTGTCTGGGGGTGGGGCCTTTATGAGGTGGGACCTCCACAGCAGGGGAGGCCCAGAAACCTGCTTCCTAGGGGCCACTGCTGGAGGAGTGACTTAAGGATAGAGCTCAGGGCTTGCAGCTGTGAGGGCTGGGGCCCAGTCCCCAACACTTGCTTATAAAACACATTTTTCTCTTTTTTCTTTTTAATTCGATAGGATAGAGAGAAATTGAAAGAGGACGGGGAGATAGAGGCAGAGAAAGATAGGCATCTGCACACCTGCTTCAACACTTGTGAAATGGACCCCCAGCAGGTGGGGAGCAGGGGCTTGAACCTGGGTCCTTGAGCTTGGTAATATGTACGCCTAACCTGGTGTGCCACCACCCTCCCCCTAAAATACATCTTTTTTGGGGGGGAAGTTTAGGGCTAAAGGTTCTTTGCCTCGAAGCTAGGAAAAGTGGAGAGCCTTGTTTGGGGAAGGATGGAGTTTAAAGGAGGGCACTTTCTTCTCTCTTTCAAGGTGATGCTGTAAGACCAATCAGCTTCTTGTTTTTTATATCTTATGTATTTATTTGAGAGAGAAAGGAGAAAGAGAGAGAGAGAGAGAGACCTGCAGTACTGCTTTACTGCTCATGAAGCTTCCTCCCTGAAGGTGGGGAGTGGGGGATGGCTGGGGGGGGTTGGATCTGGGTCCTTACACACTGTAATGTGTCTGCTCAACCCTGTGGGCCACCTCCTGGTCCTGTGAAGGGCACTTGCTGGGGACTAGTTCTCCACCACGATGCTGGTAGCATGGCGTACATGCTTTGGAAAGTCACTTTGTTTTACACATATGATTTCTTCCTTTTCTTTTAGAGCACTGCTCAACTCTGTTTTATGGTGGTGCAAGGGATTATGGATTTTGGAGCCTCATGAATGAATCTGTTTGCATAACTATTATGCTATCTACCCCCTCCCAGATTTTTTTTTTCTAACCACCAGAGTTATCTCTGAGGTTCCCTGCCTGATGGACTTTTACTATGTTATTTATTTATTTATTTATTTATTTATTTCTCTGCTCAGCTCTGGGTTGTAGTGGTGCTGGGGATTGAAACAGGGACCTCAGAGCCTCAGACATGCAGAACCAGCTTCATGCATATAATTTTAAAATATTAATTTTACTTAATTCATGAGAGCTAGGAAAAAAAAAGAGATTGGGTAGAGATCACTCTGGCAAGCATATTGGAGGGGGACCAAACTTGGGACCTCATGCCTGCATGTCCAGAGCTCTACCATTGTACTACCCTCCTGCCACTGAACTGGTGTGTGTGGGTGTGTGTGTGATTTTACTGCTCTGGGCCGTTTTTTTTTTTTTCCCTTATCAATTCATGGGGGCAGGGAATAATGATTTACAAGACAGTTGTTGTCACATGTGTACAGTTTCTTTAGACGTTTATTGACATGGAGGGGAGAGGATCAGAGCATTACCCTGACACAAGGGATGCTGGGGATTGAACTCATGCTTAAGGGTCCAACATTTCACCCACTGCACCCACCTCCCAAGCTGCGTGCACAGTTTACCTTCTTTCTCTCTCTCTCACCTTTATTTATTATATAGAGACAGCCAGAAATCTAGAGGGTAGAGAGAGATAGGAAGGAGAGAGACAGAGAGACACCTGCAGCACTGCTTCACCACTTGCAAAGCTTTCCCTCTGCAGGTGGAGACTTGGGGCTCAAACCCGGGTCCTTGTGCACTGTAACATGTGCGCCACCACCCAGCCTCTCCTTTCTACCTACCTTTCTTTCTTTCCTTTCTAGAGAGAGACAGTGAAGAAGCAAAAGCAAGGCAGAGAGAGTGAAATAGACCATAGCGGTTTAATGTGATGGAGGCAGGACTCAAACATGGGCTGTACACACGGCAGAGCAGCAGCACACTATGCAAGTGAGCTGTTTCACTGGCCCTGGGTGCAGTGTCTTAGCACCCGTACCGGCTATCTGCACACCACTCCCACCAATAGATACCTTCCTCCACTATAGCCCAACAGCCTTTCTGAACCACTTGTTCGTTCAAATAGAGGAAAGACAGCACAGCTCCAGACCTTCCTCTGTTACCATATCATGTCCCATGTAGTAGTTCTTTTTCTTCTTCTTCTTCTTCTTTTTTTTTTAAAGATTTTTTAAAATTTTATTTATTTATTTATTTTCCCTTTTGTTGCTCTTGTTGTCTTTTTTTATTGTTGTTGTAGTTATTATTGTTGTTGTTATTGATGTGGTTGTTATTGGATAGAACAGAGAGAAATGGAGAGAGGAGGGGAAGACAGAGGGGGGAGAGAAAGATAGACACCTACAGACCTGCTTCACCGCCTGTGAAGTGACTCCCCTGCAGGTGGGGAGCCGGGGGCTGGAACCCGGATCCTTAACGCCGGTCCTTGCGCTTTGCGCCACCTGCGCTTAACCCACTGCGCTACCGCCCGACTCCCCCCTTCTTCTTCTTTTTTGTCACCAGGATTATCACTGAGACTCAGGGCCTACATGTCAACTCCAATACTCCCAGCAGCCTCTTTCTTTTCTTTCTTCTTTTTAAAAGATTTTTTTAACTTTATTTAATTTGATAGGATAAAGAGAATTTGAGAGAGAGAACGGAGAGACCAGCAGTACTGTTTCAAGGCTTGTGAAGCTTCCCCTCTGTGGGTGGGGACGCTGGGGACTTGGACCTTGGTCTTTGCACATGGTAATATCTGTGCTCAACTGAGTGTACCACTGCCAGGCCCCTTCCTTTCTTTTCTGACAGAGACACAGAAAATTAGGAATATTTATATCTTTTGTAAAAAATTTATTTTCCCTTTTGTTACCCTTGTTTTTATCGTTGTTGTAGTTATTGTTGTTATTGATGTCGTCTTTGTTAAATAGGACAGAGAGAAGTGGAGAGTGGAGGGGAAGACAGAGAGGGAGAGAGAAAGATAGACACCTGCAGACCTGCTTCATCGCCTGTGAAGCGACTCCCCTGCAGGTGGGGAGCCAGGGGCTCAAACCAGGATCCTTATGCTGGTCCTTGTGCTTTGTGCCATGTGTGCTTAGCCTATTGCACTACCGCTTGACTCCCTATATATATCTTTATATCATTTTGGTTTCATCCCTAAAGCCAGTTTTGTTCATGTAGGTGTCTCTTTTACAGTTACATTTGGCATCTAAGCTATGGCCACCTGCTGGGAGATAGCTCACCTGGTAGAGTGCACACTTTATCTTGCTGGAGGGACCATGTTCAAGCCCCTGTCCACTACATGGTAGGAGCCCCTGCACTGGGAAACCTTACAAGAGATGGAGGGAGTGGTACTATATTGTCTCTCCTTCTCTTGGTCTCTATTTAAAAATAAATAAATAAAAGTAGTAATAGTCCTGGAAGAGTGGTGGAATCATGCAGCCATGGAGCCCCAGCCATACATACCCTGATGGCCAAAAAAAAAAAATAGCTAACTTGGATAGTGTGCTGCTTTGCTATGTGCACAACCCTGGTTCAAGCCCAGCCTCCTCCATCCTCCAGCCCCCGGCACAGGGGTTTTGCCAGGCGACAGAACCAGGGTTTGTACGCAGTGTAGTAGTGTGTGTGTGTGTGTGTGTGTGTGTGTGTGTGTGTGTGTGTGTGTGTGCGCGCGCGCGCGCGCGCGCGCGCGCGCTTGCAAATGAAAAAAAGAAAAGAACAAAATTTGAGCATCAAGGAATGTGAGAAACCCAGGAATACGGGAGCTGGAACAACTGCCACTTTCCCCGGGCTCAACCACTTGGCCCTCCTCCCCTTGCCATCTGCAGCCTCAGCCACCTTCGAAGATTTCCAGATCCGGCCGCACGCTCTCACGGTGCACTCGTACCGCGCCCCGGCATTCTGCGACCACTGCGGGGAGATGCTGTTCGGCCTGGTGCGCCAGGGCCTCAAGTGCGATGGTGAGGGGCGTGGCCTTGACCTGGGGCTGAGTGGGCGTGGCCAGCAGGGTTCCCGGGTGGGTGGTGGGCGTGGCGGAAGGTGGGGCTTGAGCAGAGGGCGTGGTTATGAGGGAATTTCTCATAAGGCCCCCAAGGAGTAAGCATAGCTTATTAGTATCTACTGATACTTATCCACATAGCTTATCCACAAGAGCAGAGCCAGTAATATATACATATATATCTTTTTTATAAAGTATATATGAATATGTATTTTTTAATTGAAACAATTAAAATTTTTTATCAGAGATAGAGAAAGGGGAAATAGAGACACCTGCAGACCTACCTCCTTGCTTGTGAAGCTTACGCTCAGCAGGTGATGACCGGGAGACTTGAGTCCAGGTATTTGCACATGCCAGAGATTAAACCAAGAACCTCAGTCATGAAAATCCAATGCTCTACCTACCAGTCAATCTATTTCCCCAACCTCTAGGAGATACATATTAAGGGATGAGGGCGGGGGTGGGGGGAGGGTGGGAGAATTAGCTTGTAGGATTGTGAGAGTTGGCTCAGCAGCCCTGAAATCTTAGGGTGACCCCCAGGAAGGGCCAACTGGAACCCTCAGGCCAGAGCTGAACCTGCTAACCACAGGGGCAATGCCTTCATCTAAGAAATAGCAGCCCTGTGGGGGTTGGGCGGTAGTGCAGCGGGCTAAGCGCATGTGGTGCAAAGCGTAAGGACTGGACCGGCGTAAGGATCCCGGTTGGAGCCCTGAGCTCCTCACCTTCAAGGGAGTTGCTTCACAGGCGGTGAAGCAGGTCTGTAGGTGTCTCTCTTTTTCTCCCCCTCTCTGTCTTCCCCTCCACTTTCCATTTCTCCCTGTCGTATCCAACAACAACGATAACAACAACAATAATAACTACAACAATAAAACAAGAGCAATAAAAGGGAAAATAAATAAGAAGAAAAAGAAAAAGAAATAGCAGCCCTGCAGTTTAAACTTGTCAACCTGTTGAGACTGAGATGGGCCCATTCAGATTAACTAGGAGAATGCTCCTCACTTGAGGTCAACTGACTGTGGATCCCGCCTACAGATTAGAGTTTGAGGGTGTTAAGTCAGCCAAATTGGTTCATGAAAGTGACTATCCAGCTCCACCCCTGTCAATTTAACACCTCCTTCTGCTTGAGTTGCCATAACAAAATACCACACATGGGGTGGCAACAGACATTTTCTCAGAGTTAGGGAAAGATCCAGATTAGGGTTCCAACAGGGTCAGTTCCAAGGGAACAAACACTTCCTGATTTATGGACTCTGCTAATGTGTGGGTGGAGGGGGAGTGACTGCTGATGTCTCTTCTAGAGGGAACCCAGTTGCCTCAGACCAGGGCCTCATTTAATCTTCATTTTCTCCTTAGAAGCCCAATTATTTTATTTTATTTTTAAAAGATTTTATTTATTTACTAATGAGGAAGATAGTAGGAGAGAGAGAAAGAACCAGATATCACTCTGGTACATGTGCTGCTGGGAATTGAACTTGGGACCTCATGCTTGAGAATCCAACGCTTTATCCATGGCACCACCTCCCAGACCACCCAAATTTTATTTTTTTTATTTAAAAATTTTTTTATTATCTTTATTTATTGGATAGAGACAGCCAGAAATCAAGAGGGAAGGGGGCAGTAGAGAGGGAGAAACAGAGACACCTGCAGCTTTGCTTCACCACTTGTGAAGCTTCCCCCCTGCAGGTGGGGACTGGGGGCTTGAACCCGGGTCCTTGAGCATTGTAGTAGGAGCGCTCAACCAGGTGCGCTACCACATGGCCGCCTCCAAATTTTATTTTTTTAAAGGCCCCATTTCTTTATTTTGGATAGAGACAAAGGGAAATTGAGAGATGAGGGGGAGATAGAGAGAAAGACACCTGCAGACCACAGACCTGTTTCACCACTCATAAAACTTCCACCCTGCAGGTGGGAAGCACATCTCATTTCATTTATTTATTCTTTTTAAAAAATTTGTATATTTATTTTCCCTTTTGTTGCTTTTGTTTTTATTGTTGTAGTTGTTATTACTGTTGTTATTGATGTCGTCATTGTTGGATAGGACACAGAGAAATCGAGAGAGATGGGTAAGACAGAGGGGGAGAGAAAGAGAGACACCTGCAGACCTGCTTCACTGCCTGTGAAGTGACTCCCCTGTAGGTGGGGAGCCGGGGGCTCGAATTGGGATCCTTAGGCCGGTCCTTATGCCTCACACCACGTGTGCTTAACCTGCTGCCCAACTCCCTATTTATTCTTATTGCCACCAGGGTTAACTCTGGGGCTCAGTGCTGGCACTATGAATCCAGGGCTCTTAGCAGCCATTTTTTTCCTCTTTTTTTTTTTTTCCCCTATTTTATTTTTACTTAATGGGACAGAGAGAAATTGAGAGGAAGGGGAGATAGAGAGGGAGAAAGATGGACACCTGGAGATCTGCTTCACCGCACGTGAAATGTCCTCCCTGCAGGTGGGGAGTGGGGCCTTCGTGAGGGGTGAAACAGTGCTATAGGTGTTTCTCTCCCTATCTCACCCTTCTCGATTTCTGCCTGTCTCTCCAATAAATAAATAAAGATAATTAATTAAAAATAGGCCTACAGGGCTGGAGAAATAGCATAATGGAATTAAGCAAAAAAAGACTGTCATACCTGAGGGTCTAAGATTACAGGTTCAATTCCCAGCTCCACCATAAGCCAGAGCTGAGTAGTGCTCTGGTTTACAAATTTTAAAAAGGGGGGAGTTGGTGGTAGCGCAGAGGGTTATGGCACATGATGGGAAGTACAAGGACCAGCGCAAGCATCCTGGTTCTAACCCCCGGCTCCTTACCTGTGTGTGTGGGGGGTGAAACAGGTCTGCAGGTTTCTGCCTTTCTCTCCCCTTCTCTTTCTTCACCTCCTCTCTCGATTTCTCTCTGTCCTGTCCAACAACAACGACAGCAATGACAACAATAATAATAACAATAAACAACAAGGGCAACAAAAAGGGGAAAAAAACGGCCTCCAGGAGCAGTGGATTCATAGTGCAGGCACTGAGCCCAAGCAATAACCTTGAAGGCAAAAAAGAAAGAAAGGGGAGGGTGAGTTGTATGGAGATGTAATGAATGCACTGTAAAGCATTAAGCCCCTTAATTTAAATATATATATTTAAAAAAAAAACGAGTACTGATGTATATATTATGACAGAGACCAGAGCATCACTTCAGCCAGGGGCCTGCTGCATGTCTGGCATGCACCCTACCGAATGTCCCACCTCCCAGGCCCAGGAGCTGAAGAAAGGATGGGGGAAGCTGTGGAGTCCAGGGTGGGTGGAGACTGGTCCTGACCGTTTGTCGCCCCCTGCAGGCTGCGGGCTGAACTACCACAAGCGCTGCGCCTTCAGCATCCCCAACAACTGCAGCGGGGCCCGCAAGCGGCGCCTGTCATCCACATCTCTTGCCAGTGGCCATTCTGTGCGCCTCAGCATCTCTGAGTCCCTGCCCTGCACAGCTGAGGAGCTGGTGAGAGATTGGGGTGCAGGCAGGGGCAGGGCCGGGGCCCAGGCCTGGGTTAGAGCCCTGATGTATCTGTCCCTCTCCCCCTGGCTGATGGGCAGAGCCGGAGCACCATGGAGCTCCTGCCTCGCCGGCCCCCCTCGTCGTCACCCTCGTCCTCTGCCTCATCCTACACCGGCCGCCCCATCGAGCTGGACAAGATGCTGCTGTCCAAGGTCAAGGTGCCACACACCTTCCTTATCCACAGCTATACGCGGCCCACCGTCTGCCAGGCCTGCAAGAAACTCCTCAAGGGCCTCTTCCGCCAAGGCCTACAGTGCAAAGGTCAGCAGGGGGGGTGGGTGACAGCCAGGGTCAGAACATGCACACCATGCACACACACACTCACACGTACAGGCTCCTAGCCTGGCTTCTGCAGAACCCAAAAATGTCACTATTAGGCTCCTTAGGAGCTCAGGACCTTAGAGGAGGAGGGAGGACCTTGCTGTCTGGAAGGTGGCACAGTGGACAGTTATAGAAACACAGTGAGGTCCCAAGCTCCATCCCTGGTATTTCATGTGCCAGAGTGATGCTCTGGTCCTCTTTCTCCTTCTCTTCCTCTGTCTCATAAATCAATATATCTTAGAAAAAGATGGAGGAAGGTGAGGAAAAGGAGAGTCCTGAATCTTAGTCTTCTAGGAACTTTGAAATTCTGAAATCCTAGATCTTTCCTCATTAGGACCTTGGAATTCTAGAACCATGGAAGTCAAGCTTCATAAGATACACAGCTTGAAATTCTAAAACTATACAACTTGAGACTTTGAGATTCAGAGAGGCTTAGGAACATAAGGTTCTGGAATTCTGGAGTATGGAATTCAGCAACAAGAATCATAGTTTACCTTTGAAAAATATTATTATTATTATTATTATTATTATTTTGCCACCAAGGTTATCAAGGGGGCTGAGTATCTGCACTATGACTTCACCATTCCCAGTGGCATTTTTTTTCCTTAAAAAAAATAATTTTTTTTTAAATAGGGAAATCGAAGGAGCCAGGTGGTGTTGCATTTGGTTAAGCCCACAGATTATAGTGCACAAGGACCCTGGTCTCCACCTGCAGAGGGAAAGTTTCACAAGTGATGAAGCAGGTTTGCAGGTGTCTCTCTCTGTATCTTTTCCTCTTTTATCTCCCATTCCGCTTGATATCTGGCTGTCTCTACCCAATAAATAAAGATGATAAAACAAATTTAAAAAGAGAGAGAGGGAGAGTGGCACCTGCAGCACTGCCCCACTGCTCTTGCAGCTTGCTTCCTGCAGTTGGGGACCAAGGACTTGAACCCAGGCCCTTGTGCATGGTAATATGTGTGCTGTACCAGGTGAGCCACTGCCAGACTTTTTTTATTTTAAGATTTATTTTATTTCATGGGCTAGAGAGAGAAGGAGGAGCAATAAGTCCAATGTTTTGCCACCTGCTGGACTGCCAGAAATATTTTTGTCACAATGGAATGGTGCTGCTGGGTTTTAGTGAGTAAAGGTTGGAGGTGATGTACAAGGCAGGACACACATACACACACGCACGCACACACACACACGTGCACACACAAGAAATCAAAGTGTTCATAGCACTAAAGGTTGAGAAGCCCTGCCCTTGAGTGTTCCCTGTCTAGAATCATAGAATATTTATTAGATGTATCACCTCAAGGGGAAGTAGTCTAGGATCATGAGTAGTCACACTGCTAGAGCACTACACCTGTCAAGACTGAGGGGCTTAGAGCCACAGACTCTTAATTTCATTCTCCTGTTGAATCAAGCCTCCCATAGCTGGGAAATGTGCCTCAAAGATGGAAGCCACATGGGCCAGGGAAATAGATAACATAGTGATTATGGAAAAGACTGTCATGACTGAGAGTTCAAGGTCCCAGGTTCAATCCCTAGCACCACTGTAAGCCAGAGCCATGTAGTGCTCTGGTTTAAAAAAAAAAAAAAAGAAAGAAAAGGAAGGTTTCCTGCTGAAGATGGATTCAGAGGTTGAGGTTCAACCCTGACAGACCCTCCCTTCAATCCTCTCCCACCTGACGCAGTCTCTGTCCTCCCACTAGACTGCAAGTTCAACTGTCACAAACGCTGTGCGACCCGTGTCCCCAATGACTGTTTAGGGGAGGCTCTTCTTAATGGAGGTAAGGGGCAGGAGTGAGCCGGAATTGGGGAGGAGGGGCAGGACGAGGTGGATGTCCCTTCTCTGATGCCCCCCTGCCCCTCCAGATGTGCCGATGGAGGAGGCCACCGATTACAGTGAGGCTGACAAGAGCTCCCTCATGGACGAGTCAGACGATTCAGGTGTCATCCCAGGCTCCCACTCGGAGAATGCCCTCCACGCCAGTGAGGAGGAGGAGGGCGAGGGAGGCAAGGCCCAGAGGTACCCAGGCCGTGGGGACTCCCGGTCCCAGCCTAGCAGGGCTGACATCATCAAGATGGGTCCTTTTCAGCAACCCAGGCTTTGCTTTTGAGCTTACATGCCTTTCCTTATTTACCTTTTGAAGATGAATGTTCTCTATTTCATTTGAATTAGTGAGAGGTTTTTTTTTTTAAATATTTTATTTATTTTACTTTTGAGAGAAAGAAAGACAGAGAAAAACACCAGAGCACTGCACAGCTCTGGTTTATAGTGGTGCAGGGGTTTGAACCTGAGACTTCTGAGCCTCAGGCACGAGAGTCTTTTTGCATAACCATTATGCTATCTACCCCTGCCCAAATTAGTGACAGTTTCACTTGAGAAAGAGAGATAATCAAGAGCACCACTATCTCACTGTTCCTCTTTTTTTTTAATAATGTTTTTAAATTTATTTCCTTTATGTTGCCCTTGTTGTTTTTATTGTTATTGTAGTTATTATTGTTGTTGATGTGTCCTCATTGTTGGATAGGACAGAGAAAAATGGAGAGAGGAGGGGAAGAGAAAGGTAGACACCTGAAGACCTGCTTGACCGCCTGTGAAGCGACTCCCCTGCAGGTGGGGAGCAGGGGGCTTGAACCGGGATCCTTATGCCAGTCCTTGCGCTTTGCACCACGTGCACTTAACCCACTGTGCTACCACCCAACTCCCTTTTTAAAATTTTTTTTATCTTTATTTGTTTGCTGGATAGAGACAGTCAGAAATTGAGAGAGAAGGGCGTGACAGAGAGGGAGAGAGAGAGAGACACCTCCAGCACTGCTTCACCACTTGTGAAGCTTTCCCCCTGCAGGTGGGGGCCAAGGGTTCGAACCTGGGTCCTTGCACACTGTAACATGCGCTCAACCAGATGCACCACCACCTGGCCCCCTTCCTCTTTTTTTTAATTGAAGATTTATTTTTGAGGGATGGAGGGATGAATGGTGGCACATGTGTTAGCACATATGTTACCATCCACAAGGACTTGGTTCAAGCCCCCAGTCGCTCCCTACAGAGGGGAAGCTTTATGAATGGTGAAGGGATGCTGCAGGTGTATCTTTCTTTCTCCCTCGCTTTCTTCCCTTTTCCTCTCAATTTCTCTCTGGCTCTATGAAAGATAAATAAATGGCTGTCAGGAGCAGTGGATTCATCATGCTTGCACTAAGGAATAACCGTGATGGCCAGAAACACACACACACATTTTTATTTTTATTTATTTTTTATTGATTGATTGATTTTAGAGAGAGAAACCAGAGCACCACTCAGCTCTGCATACAGGGGTGTTGGGGATTGTACCCATGGCATTTGAGGTCTCAGTTATGCAAATCCTGTGCTCTGCCATACTGAGCTATCTCTTTGTTGCACTCTCCCTACTTAATGATTTTTTTTTTTTTTTTTTGGACAGGACAGAGAGAAATTGAGGGAAGGAGGAGATAGAGAAGGAGAAAGAAAACACCTCTAGCCCTTCTTCAGTGCTTATGAAGCTTCCTCCCTGCAGGTGGGGACTGGGGGCTTGAACCTTGCACATGGTACAGTTGTGCTCAACCAGCTGCACCAGTGCCTGCTGCCCTCCTTTTTTGTATTGATTGATTTTTGTACTTTTATTTATTTATTTTGGATAGAGAGGGGAAAAAAAAGAAATTGAGAGGGAAGAGGGAGCTAGGGAGAGAGACAGAGACACCTGCAGCACTGCTTCACTGCTTGCGAAGCTTCCCCCTGCAGGTAGAGACTGGAGGCTTAAACCTGGGTCCTTGCACACTATAATGTGAGTGTTCAACCAGGTGCGCTACTGGCTGCCCCCCTTTTTTTAAATAACACTGGCCGATAGGTAATCTGTCAGGCAGCATGACTTCAGGAGTCAGCTCCCCCATCCCCTCACTCCCACCCCCCACATCTGTACATGGTCCCTACCCCTCTAGAGTCCCTTTCCTTATGAGAAATCTGAAAACCACAGGGGATAAAAGTGGAACCAAAACCCTCCAATTCTCCAGCTTCTTAGAGATGCCCCCCTGAGGCTCCAGTAACTATGGAGATTTTATTAAAAGTTTTTTTTTTTTTTTTTTTTATCAGATCACACCCCTGGTGGTGCCAGGGATCAAACCTGGAACCTCTCGCAGTAGAATCCTTTGCACTACCGCTGTGTATCTCTCTCCCAGCTATGGTTATTTTCAGTTTGTAACCTCACTCCCCTTCCTCTCCACCACCCTCAGCTCCCTGGGGTACATCCCCCTAATGAGGGTGGTACAGTCCGTGAGACATACAACGAGGAAATCCAGCACCACGCTGCGTGAGGGCTGGGTGGTCCATTACAGCAACAAGGACACCCTGGTGAGTTGGCGGTGGGTGGGCGGGGCCAGGTCTGGCTGTGGAAAGGTTTTAGGCCAGACTTGGCGGAAGAGGAGGAGCTAAAGGCAAGTTGGGGATAGATAGACCGGGCATAGGGGTCCAGGATGGCATCCGATGGTACTGGACCAGGCTGTAGCATCGTTAGTAAAGTGGGGTGGGGGTGGTCTCTAATAGGATGAGACCAGGTGGGACAAATTTAGAATGAAAGATAGTTGGGGGGGGGGGCGGTAGATAGTATCAGTGATATGCAAAGGACTCTCATGCCTGAGGCTCCAAAGTCTCCCTCTCTCTGTATCATTCATTAAAATAAATTAAATATTTTAAAATAATTTGTGTATTAATGAGAGAGAAGAGAGAACCTATGTATCACACTGGTACATGTGGTGTTGAAGCTTGAATTCAGGTCCTCATGAGTGAGAGTCCAATGTCTTACCCACTACACCACCTCCTGATACAACTTTTAATTATATTGCTCAGCTCTGGCTTATGGTAGTGCAGGGGTTTAAACCGGAGATCTCAGAGCCTCAGGCCTGAGAGTCTTTTGCACAGTCATTTTGCTATCTCCCCAACCCCTAATTTTGTCCAGTAGTTTATGGATTGTTTGTTTGTTTATTTGAAGATGTTATTTAATTTTAAGAACAAGAGAGACCAGAGCTACTGCTCAGCTCTCACGCATGGTGGTGCCAGGGATTGAATCTGTAACCTCTGGGGTGTGGGGAATGAAACTCTGGTGTGCACCACTGAACTATCTCCCAGGCCCAGGATAGAATGAATTTGAATAGAAAGTGAGATAGAGGGGTGGGACCGGAGTGAGGGGTGGACAGAGCCAGATGGAAGAAGAGCTAAAAGTAGAGGACTGGGTTACAGGGCTGGAATGAAAAGTTTGGGACCTGGTGGCCTGGGGAGGGACTAGTGCTGGGGCGTGGTGCTGGCGGGGCGGGGCCTGATGGGCGTGGTCATCACTAGGTCAGGGTATTTATTGGTCAGGTGGTACCTGGTGGGAGGAGCTAGACTTGGGGAAGGGGCTTGGGGGGAGCAAATTTGAGCCCTAGCATCCTTTCCAACCCTTCTCTCCACAGAGAAAGCGGCACTACTGGCGCCTGGATTGCAAGTGCATCACCCTCTTCCAGAATAACACAACCAACAGATACTATAAGGTAGCCTTCCCCATTCCCAGTTCCCCGCCTCCTTGCCCCACCTTTCTCTAGGGCCTGCCAATTGCATCCTTTCCTCACTCCCTGCTTGCTGATGTGTGTCTTAGCTACTCTGCAGCTGGGGGACCTCACCTCCCAGCACCCCACCTCTCTCACCTGTAAATGGTCTCTGAGAGTATTAGTTCTCACGGTGGGACTGTTACTGGAATTCAAAGCAGTGATCAACCTGAAGCAGTTAGCTTAGGTTCAGCAGGTGTGATCTCCCTGTAATGATAATTCACAATGAATTTGTTGTTAGTTTATTGGATTACTTCCATCTAGTTATCCCCCCTTCCCATACAGCTTGGTCTTCCATCAGGCCTGGATAGCAGTGGCATCTTCTCACTGGGTCCCTGCTTCCATTTCTTTCTTTACTTCTCTCTTTCTTCCTTTCTTTCTTTCTTTTTTTAATGAGAAAGAGATATATACAGAGTACTGCTCAGCTCTGGCTTTTAGTGGTGGCAGGAACTGAACCTAGGACTTTGGAGCCTCAGGCATGAAAGTCTTTTGCAGAACCATTATGCTGTCTCCCCGTCCCCTCGGATCTCTGTTTCTGTCCTTGATCACACTGTCTTTTTCCCTCATAACAGCCAGAGAAGTCAGTCCAGATCATCAGAAGCTTACAGTAGCTCCCACTGCTTTTAGAATCAAACCTGGTCTCTTAGCTCTTATGTGCCCTGGAGAGTATTCCTTCTACTGCCCAGGGTGGCTCCTCCTCCTAAAATTAATCAGTTAAGTTTGTGTGTGTGTGTGTGTGTGTGTGTATTCAGCTCTGGCTTATTGTGGTGCTAGGGATTGAACCTTGGAGCTCAGAACCTCAAGCTTGAAAGTTGTTTTGCAGAACCATTATGCTATCTTCTCAGCCCTGTTTATTTTTTAATGAGAGAAAGAGAAGGACCAGAGAATTTCTCATCTCCAACATATAGTGATCCTGGGGATTGAACCTTGGACCTCTGGGTCTCAAGCATGTGCATCTTGTGTTCTAACACATTGCACTATCTCCTTAGCCCAGGACTGATTCCTACTGTCTAAAACAGCATCCCAGACTCTTCCTGACTAATAGTGGGTTCTCTCTGTGCTTCTGATTTGGGGCGGGGGGTGAGATGGGGGGCAGACTCAGCCCAGTGTGCTCACTAGCTCTACCTTCCGACCCTGCCAGGAAATCCCACTGTCTGAAATCCTTACTGTGGAGCCTGCCCAGAACTTCAGCCTTGTGTCGCCAGGCACCAACCCACACTGCTTTGAGATCATCACTGCCAACACCACCTACTTCGTGGGCGAGACACCAGGCGGAGCCCCCAGGGGGCCAAGCGGCCAGGGGGCTGAGGCTGCTCGGGGCTGGGAGACCGCCATCCGCCAGGCCCTGATGCCTGTCATCCTCCAGGATGCCCCCAGCGCCCCCGGCCACACTCCCCACAGTGAGTCCTGAGGTTGCTGGAAGGGAGATGGGGGTGGGGTGGGAGGATACTAACTTCCCCTTTCTGAGTCTCAGCCCAGGTGGTAACACCTCCAAATGGGGTTCAGACTTTTGTATTTTTTATTATCATTAACTTTATTTACTGGATAGGGACAGCCAGAAATCAAAAGGAAAGGTGTTGATACAAAGGGAGAGAGAGACACCTGAAACATCGCTTCACCACTCACAAGGCTTGAACCCAGGTCCTTTTGCATTGTTACTCGTATGCTCAACCAGGTGTGCCACCGCCCGGCCCCCCGGTTCAGACTTTTGAATCTGTGTCTTTGCTGAGTTCCTCTTTTTTTTTTTTTAATTAATTCATTAATTTATTCCCTTTTGGCTGCCCTTGTAGTTTTTATTGTAGTAGTTATTATTGTTGTTGATGTCATCATTCTTGGATAGGACAGAGAGAAATCGGAGAGAGAAAGGGAAGACAGAGAGGGGGAGAGAAAGATAGACATTTGCAGACCTCCTTCACTGCTGTGAAGCAGCTCCCCTGCAGGTGAGCTGGGGGATTGAACCAGGATTCTCACGCCGGTCCTTGCGCTTTGCGCCACATGAGCTTAACCCGCTGCGCTACCACCCAACTCCCGAGTTCCTCTTCTGTACCCATCCTGTGCTAGACAATGCCAGGGACATAGCTGTGGCCAAAACAGTCCAATATCAACCCTCATGAGGCTCGAGGTTCAGTAAGGGAAACAGACCTACCCCCAGATAGTGATGGCTCAGAGTTGGCAGGGCTGGGACAAGGGAACCAGAGAAGTACAGGAGCCCAAAGACACTCAAAGGACTACAGGAGTCCAGAGGATGCTGTTAATCCAGTCTGCTTATCCGAAGGGACTCCCTGGAGGAGCTGGCATCAAGGTTCTGAGACTTGGGAACAGAAGGGGTGAGAGAAGGGGAAAAGAATGGAAAATCATTTCAGGCTGAGGAAAGGGGGATCGCCTTCTGGAGCTGCTCATGCAGTGTGAGGGACAGACAGTAATCCGGTCATCACAGTGAAACACACAGGATAGAGGACATGTGCTGGAATTCTCTGGCTGGACCCCAGGAAGAAATACAGTTGAGCTAAGACAAAGTGGGTTTAACTATGTCCATTCTGAGGGGAGGAGCTCTCCTGGCAGAGGGAACAGCAAGTGCCAAGGCCCAGGGGTAGGAGAGGACTCAGATGTGAGGCCTCCGTGTGGAGACTTGAGTGCCAAGAATAGACAGCAGTGTTAGGGCCAAAATCAGAGGCGAAGCGCCTGGTCCTGCCTCTTACTTCAGATATGGAGCTTGGTACCGCCTCCCTTTTCATCCCCTTCCCCACAGGACACTGGGGACCCCTGGCAGGGTTTAGAGCAGGAGGAGAGTAATGTTCAAATGGTAGGAAGCTCAGATCTTTACAAGGGTCTGGCTTTGATGGGGTTGGCAATAGAGACTGGGGAGGGGGGTGAGTTCAAAGGAAGAGCCTCAGTTTCCTCCTCTGTGAAATGGATTCAGCTTTCTACCCTTGGTGATAAGAACATGGCATGAGACATTCTCGAAATTATCCTTAAGGTCACTTCTTGAGTCCTCACACATCCTCTCCTGTGCCCAGCCCATTGGCTTCAAGCAGGATAGGGGGGTGCTCCTTTCTCCAAAGGACGCTGAAGTTAGTGGTGGATGGGGGGGGGGCAAGTGGTGGCATACACGGTTAAGGGCACATATCACCGTGTACAAGGATCTGAGTTCAGTCCCCGCTCCCCACCTGCAGGGAGGATGCGTCACAAGTGGTGAAACAGGTCTGCAGATGTCTCTCTCCTGTTTTGTTGTTGTTGTTTGTTTGTTTGTTATTTTGTTTTGTTTTTCCTCTGGTCACTGGGGCTCAGTGCTGGCACTACAAATCCACCTCTCCTAACCTTTTTTATTCCTTTTTTTTTTTTTGACAGAAATTGAGAGAGGATGGGGAGAGGGAGAGAGAAAGACACTTGCAGATCTGCTTCACCACTCATGAAGTGCCTCCCCCCCATGCAGATGGGGAGCCAGGGGCTTGAACCCCGGTCCTTGCATGGGTCCTTGTGCTTAGTACTATGTGTGTTAACCAGGTAATCCACCACCTGGCCTCTTTCTCCCCTTCTCTCTCAATTTCTCTCTGTCCTGTCAAGTAAAAAATAAAATAGAAAAAAAAAAAAAGGCTTCCAGGAGCAGTAGATTCAGAGTGCTGGCATCGAGCCCCTGCAATAACTGTGGTGGTAATAAAAAATATTTTAAATTAAAAGAAAAAAAAAGTTCCTAGTGGACCAGTCAGTCACCACAAGCTTAGTCTGGCTTTGAACCCAGGTGGTCTGGCTCCACAGGCTGCCTTTGGATTCACAGGGGAAGCTAATTCTGAGCCCTAACCCCTGTATTTCCCCCTCTTCTCAGGACAAGCTTCTCTGAGCATCTCTGTGTCTAACAGCCAGATCCAGGAGAATGTGGTGAGATTCCCCACCCGTACCCCCTGACGCCTGGCCTCCTTCCCCTGCTGTCTCCCCCACATCTCCATGTGCACACCCACCCTCCCTTGTTCCCACTCTGCAGGACATTGCCACAGTCTACCAGATCTTTCCAGATGAGGTGCTGGGCTCGGGGCAGTTCGGAGTGGTATATGGAGGTGAGGAAGCTTCAGAGCTGACTGTGGCGGGGGAGGGGGGGGATGCAACAAGTCAGCCCTTCCCTCCCAGCTGACCACCTGTTCAGTGCTCTTCTGGCTCATGCAGAAACCTAGAATTCACTGGGACAGTGCACTGCTTTGCCATGTGCACGACCCAGGTTCAAGCCCAGCCCCTACTGCATTGAAGGAAGCTTTGGTGCTGTGGTCTCTTTCACTCTTTATGCCTCTCTTTGTCTCTATCAAAAAAAGAAAAAAAAAAAAAAAGAAGAAGGGAGTCAGATGGTAGCACAGCAGGTTAAGCACACGTGGTGCGAAGCTCAAGGACCAGCAGCATAAGGATCCCAGTTGGAGCCCCCAACCCTGCCCTGCAGGGGAGTCACTTCACAAGTGGTGAAGCAGGTCTGCAGGTGTCTGTCTTTCTCTCCCTCTCTCTGTCTTCCCCTCTTCTCTCCATTTCTCTCTGTCCTACCCAACACAACTACAACAACAGTAAAACAAGGGCAACAAAAGGGAATAAATAAATACCAAAAAAAATAGTTTCCCTTATTTAAAAAAATTAAGAAAAAAGAGGAAGTAGAGAAGGAAGGGAGGGAAGAAGGAAGAAAGGAGAAAGGAAAAAATGAAAATGTAGATCCTAGGGGCAGAGGTCACCGGCTCTCCTTTCCTCAGTGGGAAAACCAGTGGGCTTTCTTTCTTATGAAAAGGGGCCATAGGGAATCAGGAGATAGCTCACTCAGTAGAGTACACTCTGAGCTACAAGCCAGAATCTGGATTTGAGGCCCCTGCCACCACATATAAGCACCTGCTTCATGGGGGAAGCTTGAGAGAGAGACAATGGCTGTGCTGTCTATCCCTTTCTATCTCTAGTCCTCAATCTTTAAAAAACAAATAAATATATAATAAATAAATAAATATCTTCGGAGGCCTGAGAGGTGGCACAGTGGATAAAGCATTGAACACTCAAACACAGGGTCCTGAATTCAATCCCTGTTATCACATGTACTAGAGTGATGCTCTGGTTCTCTCTCTCTCAATAAATAAATCTTTAAAAAAAAAATCTACAAGTAGAACCTGAAATGGAATTGGCGTATTGCACCAAAGTAAAAGACTCTGGGGTGGGGGTGGGTGAGTGGGGAGAATACAGGTCCCAGAAGGATGACAGAGGACCTAGTAGGGGTTGTATTGTTATATGGGAAACTGGGGAATGTTATGCATGTACAAACTATTGTATTTACTGTTGAATGTGAAACATTAATTCCCCAATAAAGAAATAAAAAAATCTGTCGGGAGAGGTGGAATTGTGCAGGCACAGAGCCCCAACAATAATCCTGGAGGGATGGATGGATGAGTATATATATATATATATATATATATATATATATATATATATATATATATATATATATAATTGTATAGATATATTATTATAAATATTATAATCTAATTTTGCACTCTGGCTAAAAAACTAAAGCCTAGATTCTGATTGACCACCTCACTTCCCATGTGAATAGATTTCCCTTCTGGGAGCTTATTTTCTTTCCTTCCTTCCTTCCTTCCTTCCTCCCTTCCTTCTTTCTTTCCTAGGAGCTTCCTCTGTTTCCCATATTTCTCCTGGGGGCCCCCTCAGAGCTCCCTCTGTGCCTCTGTGCTGCGTCTTCCTCTTACCAGGACCTCAGTCCCACCTCCTCCACCCTACCCAGGAAAGCACCGGAAGACGGGCCGTGATGTGGCAGTCAAGGTCATCGACAAGCTGCGCTTCCCCACCAAGCAGGAGAGCCAGCTCCGAAATGAAGTGGCCATTCTGCAGGTGACCCCTGGGCCCTGTGTGGCCTAGCTCTGCCCCCCACCCAGAAACCACCTTCCCTCCTCACTCCATATGTCTGGAGGATTCTGGAGGTAGGCTAGGGAGGTTTCATGTGCTAAGTTTAAGGTGGATGGCGCTGCAGTGTCTCCTTTCTCTAGAGGAAAGGAGGGAAAAAGGGCTGCTGGGAGTGGTGGAGTGGAGCAGGCACTGAGCCCCAGCAATAACCCTGGTGGCAAAAAAACAAACAAACAGAAAAATCACAGACACAGACCTGTAAAGTCCCTTCCTGTTTCTCCACTCCTCCACCTCCAGCCTACTTCCTGCTGTAGCCCTGGGCCTTTACCCAGAATCTCCCTGTGAGTGGATCCTTTTAATTTTTATTTGAGATTTTTGGTTGTTTTAAAAAATATATATTACATATATATATATTTATGTTTTGAATCAGAGAGATACAGCTGCAGAGAGTGCTGCTTAGCTCTGGCTAATAATGGTGTTAGGGGTTAACCTGGGACTGCAGAGCCTCAGAGAGGAAAGCCTTCTGCAGAACCACTGAGCTATCCACTCCCTCCTCAGCACCCAGTCATCTTTGTTATGTGCCTTCTACCAGCCCCTCGTGGCTTGCTCTCTGGGGCTCCAACATTCAGGGCCGACCTGCACCCTGACCCCTACCTCATGCCTGCCCCTCCCCAGAGTCTGCGACACCCCGGGATCGTGAACTTGGAGTGCATGTTCGAGACACCTGAGAAGGTGTTCGTGGTGATGGAGAAGTTGCATGGGGATATGCTGGAGATGATCCTGTCCAGCGAGAAGGGCCGGCTGCCTGAGCGCCTCACCAAGTTCCTCATCACCCAGGTGCGCCGCCCCTCACCCCCGCCTGCTGTCTCCCTACCTGCTCCAGGGCAGCTTTCCCCTCTGGAGAGGCCCAGAAGGCCAAGCAGACACTGAGCCAGAGTCCTAATAGTGGGTACCTATCTGAAATGAAAAAGACAGCCCCAGCCCTGGACAGTGATCCCTGGCTGGGCTGGGCTGGGCTGGGCTGGGCTGGGCTGGGACAGAGAATTTTATTAATGATAATGATTGATAATGATAAATAATACAGTCACTAGCAATTGCTGAGCTCTTCCTGGGCACCAGGCTCTGCTTTTGTTGGTTTTGCTTTTTTTTTTTTTTTTTTTTTGTCATCTCATCTATACAGCTCACCTGTGTGTGGGAGCTGCTGCTGTCACTCCCCACCCCCACTTTTTTTTTTTTACTGTTTTATTTGATAAGACAGAGAGAAATTGAGAGAGGAGGGTAAGATAGAGAGGGGGAGAGAAAGATAGACACCTGCAGACCTGTTTCACTGCTTGTGAAGCATCCCCCCCTGCAGGTGGGGGGAGGGGAGCTGAAACCTAGATATTTGCTCATGGCAATGTGTGTGCTTAACCAGATGCACCACTGCCTGGCCCCCACTCCCTTTTTACTGAGATGGGAGTGAGGCACAGAGTGGTTGGTTAAGTAACTTGTCCAGGGCAGGGGTAGATAGCATAATGGTTATGCAAAGAGACTCTCATGCCTGAGGCTCCAAAGTCCCAGGTTCAATCCCCTGCACCACCTTAAGCCAGAGCTGAGCAGTGCTCTGGTAAAAAAAAAAAAAAATGGAGCCGGGCAGTAGTGCAACGGATTAAGTGCATGTAGTGCAAAAAGCTAGGACCGGCGTAGGGGTAGGGATCCCGGTTCGAGCCCCGGCTCCCCACCTGCAGGGGAGTTGCTTCACAAGCGGTGAAGCAGGTCTACAGGTTTCTGTCTTTCCACCTCTCTGTCTTCCCTTCCTCTCTACATTTCTCTCTGTCCTTTCCAACAACGATAACAACAATAATAACTACAATAACAAAACAAGAACAACAAAAGGTAATAAATATTAAAAAAAAAAAGTAACTTGTCCAAGGTCACGTAACTGGTGGACTCATGTCAGTGAAATTCAGTGGTGGATTCATAGTGTTAATATGGTACAGTGGTGGATTCATATTCATATTGTTAATACCAATAATATTTATAATTATTCATAACAGTGGTGGGTTCATATTGTTAATACCAAGCCCCAGTGATAACCCTGGTAGCAATAAAAAAAAATTATGGATGAGATTATTATAAATGTAAAACTTGTTTTATTTTATATATAAATATATTTAAATACAGGGACCAGGTGGTAGTCCACCTGGTTAAGTGCACACATTACAGTAAGGACTCAAGTTCAAGCCCCTGGTCCCCACCTGTAGTGGGGAAACTTCACAAGTGGTGAAGCAGGCCTGCAGACATCTTTCTCTCTCATTTTCTATCACCCCCTCCTCTCTCAGTTTCTCTTTCTCTATCCAACAATAAATAATAAATGAAAATATATATTTGTACACTCCTATGAATTATTTTATATCCTAAATTACGCATTGTCAATTTTAAAATTTAACTGAAAGTCTTTCCCATTTTTTCACTGCCTTGTGCTTTCTTTACATCTCCTTTGCCCTTTTTAAAAAATATTTATTCATTTATTCCCTCGTGTTGCCCTTGTTTTATTGTTGTAGTTATTATTGTTGTTGTTACTGACGCCGTCGTTGTTGGATAAGACAGAGAGAAATGGAGAGAGGAGGGGAAGACAGAGGGGGAGAGAAAGACAGACACCTGCAGACCTGCTTCACCGCCTGGGAAGCGACTCCCCTGCAGGTGGGGAGCCGGGGCCTCGAACAGGGATCCTTACTCCCGTCCTTAAGCTTTGCGCCATGTCCTTTGCCCGTTTTTCATTTGGATCGTTCTTACTGAATTGTATGGGGTCTTTGTACGTGAAAGACATGGCATCTCTTGCCTGTTGCTCCATTCTTTTGTATTTGTTTTCCTCTTCATTTCACTCAGAGCTTGTATTTGTCATAGAGTTTAGTTTTCCCTGTGTTAAATGTTCTCTTTTGTGGCTTTTAGAGCTTTCTCTCCTCTCTCTCTTTCAGAAGAGCCTTCCTGTCTGGCTGATCTCATACCTCGTTCTAGGATGTGTTTCTGCTGATCACAAAGCTCCCTCCCAGTGGGGTGTCTTCCATCTTTGCCCAGCCCCACAAATTTGAACGAGACAGGGCTGAGGGATGGGGACAAACCCACCAGGGCTTGCTCACCCGGACTGCTTTGGGGGTGAGGGAATAACTGCCTGTCAGCAGCTACTAAAATGGTTTTTCTTTCCTTCTGATCATCTCTTTTCCTCTACTTTGGGCCAGATCTCTCTTTCTCTCTTTCTGCAGATTTCTGCTTTCTAGTTCTTGCCTGTCCCATGCTACATCCTGTCCTTTTTCCCCATGAACATGTAGGTCTCACAGGACTCTTTGAGGTAGGTTTTTTTAAAGTCATTTTTTTAATCGGGGGGTTAACGGTTTATAGTAAATACAGTTATTGGTACATGTATAAAAGTTCTCAGATTTCTGCAAAACATTCTCACCCCCAACCTAGGTCCTCCTGTACCATCTTTACTAGGACCTGAAAACCCCTGCTTTCCCCCCAACCCAGAATCCTTTACTTTGGTGCAATACGCCTTTTTTTTTTTTTCTAACCTAACTTTTTTCCCCCTCCTTCCCTCCTTTCCTCATTTCCTCCCATTCTTCCTTTCTTTCTTTTCCACCAGAGCACTACTGAGCCCTGGCTTATGGTAGTCAGGGCCTCAGGCACAAAAGTCTTTTTTCGTCATGTCCACAGGAGTGGAATGGGGGGGGGGGGGGCAGCAACAATCATGGTGTCTGGAATGGCCTGGCAAGACAGCTCACTTGGGGAGGATGCTTGTTTTGTCATACTTGTGATCTGGGTTCAAACCCCTAGCCCACCCCATGGGAAGCATCAAGTCTGTGGTTTAAAAAGAAGAATGAAGAAAGGAAGTCTGGGGAAGATGTGCGTGTGCCTCATTAGTTGGATCAGTCTTCTTGTCTGAGAATGAGCAGACAGGGTTATAGCACTGACTTTCCAATAGCCTCCCTGCTTTCCTTCCTTCCTTCCTTCCTCCCTCCCTTTCTTTCTTTCTTCCTTCCGTCCTTCCTCTCTCTCTCCCTCCATCTCATTCTTTCTTTGTTTATTATATTTGATAGGCAGAGAGAAATTGAGAGGGAAGGGGAAGATAGAGAAGGGTGTGACAGAGACACCTCAGACCTACGTCACCATTCATGAAACTTCCTCCAGTATATAGGGAATAGGGGCATGAACCCGGGTCCTTGCACGTGGCAACATGTGTCCTCAACTAGATGCATCTTCACCCAGCCCCCTACTTCCATTTCCATACTCGAAAGTAGAAATATCCAACACAGATATAAAAATGCTCAGCTTTAGACCACAGCTTTAGACCACTTCTCTCCATACTGCCAGAGCAGTCCATTCTTTGGCTTCTCAAGACCCAAAGACCCGAGGGAAACTGATTCCCACAGGTAAATAATCACAAATGATAGCAGCTGTTTGTTGTTGTTGTTATTTTATAAAAGTCAGCTCTCAGTCCCCTGCACCAGCATAATCCAGAGCTTAATAGTGCTCTGGTAATTAAAAAAAAAAAAGGGGGAGCAGTAGTGCAGTGGGTTAAGCGCACGTGGCGTAAAGCGCAAGGACCGGCATAAGGGTTCCGGTTCGAGCCCTCGGCTCCCCACCTGCAGGGGAGTCGCATCACAGGCAGTGAAGCGGGTCTGCAGGTGTCTGTCTTTCTCTCCCCCTCTCTGTCTTCCCCTCCTCTCTCCATTTCTCTGTCCTATTCAACAACAACAATAATAACTACAACAAGGGCAACAAAAGGGAATTAAAAAAACAAAAGTCAGCTTGCCTGGGGTCAAGAGATAACTCACTGGGGCTGGGCGGTGGCACACCTGGTTGAGCGCACATGTTGCAATGTGCAAGGACCAGGGTTTGAGCCCCCAGTCCCCACCTGCATGGGAAAAGCTTTGCAAGTGGTGAAGCAGTGCTGCAGGTGTCTCTCTATCTCCTCTACTGTCTCAATTTTTGGCTGTGTTATCTAATAAATAAAGATAATAAAAAATAGTTTAAAAAATGTTCTAAAAAGAGAGAGGTAACTCACCTGGTAGAGTGCACACTTAGCCCTGTGTAACGTCTTTGGAAACCACTGCTTTGTGCGCATAGCTCTTTTTTCCCAGGATCATGGCATAAGCCAGAGGGTCTCAAGATCTTCCAGCCTGTAGCTCTGAGATTCTTCTTGGGTATTCCAGTCCTTCTCTGCCTCCCCAGGGGACATCTTAAGTGTGCAGAGATGGATTGGGGGAGGAGGGCTGAATGCTGAGGGTGGGATCTGGGTCACCCCCTTCCTGTCTTACTGACCCCATTTTTGGTGACCCCAGATTCTGGTGGCTCTGAGACACCTTCACTTCAAGAACATTGTCCACTGTGACTTGAAGCCAGAAAATGTGCTGCTGGCATCAGCCGACCCATTTCCTCAGGTGAGTTATGTCCCTTTCTCCTGACTTTTCGAAGACCATCAAGCACTAGTGGTGAGTGGGGAGTATATTGATCCAGATCAGTAATCAGGGGCTGGTGTAATAACTCACCTAGATAGTGCGCTGGATTTGCATGTGCATGACCCAGGTTTGAGCCTGGCCCCCATCACACTGGGGGAAGCACCTATGCTGTGATATCTATCTATCAGAGCACTACTTTCGTTTATGGTGGTACTGGGGTACGAGGGGTTAAACTTGGGACCTCAGAGCCTCAGACCTGACTGCTTTGTTATTTCCCATGCCCCTCTGTCACTTTTTTTTTTAATATTTATTTGTTTATTCCCTTTTGTTGCCCTTGTTGTTTTATTGTTGTAGTTTTTATCATTGTTGTTATTGATGTTGTCATTGTTGGATAGGACAGAGAAATGGAGAGAGGAGGGGGTGAGAAAGATAGACACCGGCAGACCTGCTTCACTGCTTGTGAAGCGACTCCCCTGCAGGTGGGGAGCCGGGGGCTTGAACTGGGATGCTTTGCGCCACCTGCGCTTAACCCACTGCTACTGCACAGCTCCCTCTCTGTCACTTTCTATTAAAAAAGGGTGGGCAGGCAATGGTACACCTGGCTAAGTGCACACATCACAGTGTACAGGGACCCAGGTTCAAGCCCCTGGTCTCCACCTGCAGGGGGAACGTTTTACAAATGGGGAAGCAGAGCTGCAGGTATCTCTCTCTTTCCTTTTCTATCTCCCCCTCCCCCTCTCAGTTTCTCTCTCTCTGTTCAATAATAAAATAAAAAGATTAAAAGTAAATAAATAATAAATTCTTTTTTTTAAAAAAAGGCTGTAGCAGTGAAGCTCAGTAATGACATCATCATCATCATCATGATAATCTAATAATAATAATTAGCCACAGCAGCCAGGCAGGTGGTGCAGGGGATAGCACATTGGACTCTCTCCAGCTCTATGAGGTCCTGAGATTAGTCTCTGACATCGCTTTGTTCCAGAGTGATGTCTAGTATTCTTTATCATAAATGAATAAATAATTAATATATATTTAAATCAGACGGACAGACCCAAGATAACACTAGCTTAATTAGATCCAGACTTGTTTCTCACTTACCTCGTTTGCATAGAGGCCAGCATAGGATTTTGAGACAAGAAAAAAAAAAAAAACAGTCCCACAGTGTTAGGGACCACAGCTCTTGCTGTCTGCTGGTTCAGACCTCTCAAAGATGAGGCGTGGTTCCTGATGCTCCCACCCACACACCCTGCGAATAGATAATGGCACTGGGAAACAGGAAAGAAAGGAGTGGAGAACATGGAGACACCTCAGCATTGAGGGCATTTTTTTGTCCTGTGAAATTTCCTTGAGGTAACACTTGTAATACTGATGACAGCCTTTGGAGATAGACACTCCTTTACATATGAGGAAATTGAGGCACACAGAGAGAAAGTCACTAGTCAGTGAGTGGGAAACCTGGACTCCAACCAGCATTCTATTTTCTCTGAATACCACAGGGGGTGGAGTGGATAGCACACCGGGGTGGGGGTACAGCTTGAAGCCCCCTTCGAGCACTCCCCACCCCCCCACCCTCCACAGGTGAAGCTGTGTGACTTCGGCTTTGCACGCATCATCGGGGAGAAGTCGTTCCGGCGCTCGGTGGTGGGCACACCCGCCTACCTAGCACCTGAAGTGCTGCTCAACCAGGGCTACAACCGCTCGCTGGACATGTGGTCGGTGGGTGTCATCATGTACGTCAGCCTCAGCGGCACATTCCCCTTCAATGAGGATGAGGACATCAACGATCAGATCCAGAACGCAGCCTTCATGTACCCGGCCTGTCCCTGGAGCTGCATATCTGCAGGAGGTGGGCCTGGGCAGTGTATTTGGAGGGGATGGCGTGGGGAGGACTAGAATCTGACTTTAGGGGTGGAACCCAGAAACAATGTTGGGTCACAGTGATCCTGGAACCTTGCCTGGAAGACTCAGGAACTTGTACTGAACTAGGTCCTAAAAATGATAATAATAATTATGATTATTATTATTTACCAGAGCACTGCTCAACTCTGGCGTATGGTAGTGGGTGGGGGTTGTGCCTGAAATTTTAGAGCCTTAGACATGATAATCTCTTTACATTAACCATTATGCTATCTCCCCACACCCCCTGCGTTTTTTTTTTTTTAATTCTAATATTATGAGTTACCTACACTTTTATTTATTTATTAGGAAAGAAACTGAGAGAATGAAAGGGAGAGAGTCAGAGAGGGAAAACCAGAACATTGATCAGGTGGTGCCAGGGACTGAACCCAGAACCCCTGGGACTTCAGGCATACAGGTTGGTGTTCTACCAGGCCCAGCTACTTCCCTGCCCCAGAAACACCAAGACAGACTCTTGGTTGGCACACTGGGGACTAGGAAACATGTATCGTGTCTAGGTTGGGACCAGGAGAGGGGCTGGAATTGAGGAAGCCAAGAGTCAGGGTTCCCAGTTCAATCACTTGCAGCTTACTGAGCCAGAGCTGAGCAGTGTCCGTCTAAGTGGAGTGGCGTGGGGGAGATAACATAATGGTTGTGAAAAAGACTTTCATGGGCACCAAGCAGTGACACACACCCAGTTGAGTGTACATGTTACAGTGCACAAGGACCCAGGTTCAAACTCCTAGTCTCCACCTGTAGGAGAAAAGCTTAGCAAGCTGTGATGCAGGGCTACAAGCATCTATCTGTCTCTCTTCCTCTCTGTCTCCCCCTCCCCTCTTGATTTCTGCCTCTATCCAATAAATAAATAAAATTTATTAAAGTTAAAAAAAAAACCTTCATGATTGCAACTTAAAGGTTCCAGGTTCAGTGCCTGGCATCACCATTAGCCAGAGCTCTAATCAAAAAAAATTTTTTTAATTGAACTATACCAGTGTACTTATATGTACCTGTAAGCAACAAAATTTGTGAAGGTAAGATAAGAATAGGGAGGGAGTCGGGCTGTAGCGCAGCGGGTTAAGCGCAGGTGGCACAAAGCACAAGGACCGGCATAAGGATCCCGGTTCGAACCCCGGCTCCACACCTGCAGGTCTGCAGGTGTCTATCTTTCTCTCCTCCTCTCTGTCTTCCCCTCCTCTCTCCATTTCTCTCTGTCTTATCCAACAACGACAACAACAATAATAACTACAACAATAAAACAACAAGGGCAACAAAAGGGAATAAATAAATAAAATAAATATAAAAAAAAAGAAGCATGAGAAAAAAAAAGATAAGAATAGGAAACGTAAGGACAAGGAAGATAGCATAGTGGTTATGCAAAAGGATCTCGTGCCTGAGGCTCTGAAGTCCCAGGTTCAACCCCCAGCACCACCATAAGCCAGAGCTCAGCAAACTGAGGAAGAGATTTGGTGAGATGAAGAAGGATGTGTCACTTTGGGATGGGGAGGGGTGGGGTGGGGAGAGGAGAGACAAATTAATAATTTATTGAGGAAATGGGATGGGGGAACTGCATAATTGATGGGAGTGAAGCTTCTGAGCCACCTGGGGCAATGCAGAAGGAAGCTCTGAATGACAGGCAGGTGGACTGGGCGTCCCTATGGGAGCAGGTGCATCTCCATCCACCCCATCCCCCAGGGCCTGAGCTGTCTCTTCCCTTTCCACACAGCTATCGATCTCATCAACAACCTCCTGCAAGTGAAGATGCGCAAGCGCTACAGCGTGGACAAGTCTCTCAGCCATCCCTGGTTACAGGTGATGCAGGGGGCGTGGCTAGAGTGTAGGGGTGGGGCTGGCCCATTCTATTTTCCCTGGATGTGGAACGTGACTGAGCCTCCCATTGGCTAGCGGAGTCTATGGACGGGTTGGAGCTAGTTTTCTATTGGCTGAGTAGGTTGTAAGAAGGGGGTGTGTGGCTCCACCTGGCCTCTCATTGGTTGCGCGGGTGTGGTGTGTGTGTGTGTGTGTGTGTGTGTGTGTGTGTGTGTGTGTGTGTGTGTGTGTGTGTGTGTGTGTGTGTGTGTGTCGGTGTGTGTGTGTGTCGGTGTGTGTCGGTGTGTGTCGGTGTGTGTGGGTGTGTGGGTGTTTGTGTCGGTGTGGGTGTGTGTGTGTGTGTGTGTGTGTGTCGGCTCCGCTCCCCGTTGCAATTGGCTGGCCTCGATGCAATCCCCAAGCTTACCCCTGTCCTCCCGGGTGCAGGAGTACCAGACGTGGCTGGACCTCCGCGAGCTGGAGGGGAAGATGGGCGAGCGGTACATCACGCACGAGAGCGATGATGCGCGCTGGGAGCAGTTCGTGGCCGAGCACCCGCTGCCCGGGCCAGAGCTGCCCACCGATGGGGAGCTCGGTGGCGCCCTCCGGCCGCAGGACCACGAGATGCAGGGACTGGCCGAGCGCATCAGCGTCCTCTGAGGTTCTGGGCCTCTACCCTGGCCGCTGGGTTCTGTCCTTCTGCTCTCATCTTCGGGGAGCAGCCTCCCACCCCATCCCAGCCCCGAACTGTGGCAGAGGCAGGGGCTTCCGGTGCAAACTCAGGAGACAAGCTCCCTGGGGGAAGAGCGTGATGGGGAGTTCTTTACAAAATCAACTCCCCAACAATTAAAATAGACTTATCTCTGGCCGGCAGATTGTGGTCTACGGCCACACCGCATTCCGGTTTCATTAGTCTGTCATTCACCCAGGTGAACTTTACCTGGATGACTGACTACCTGAAAGAGAGATGGGAAGAGTGGGAAAGAGGGGTCAGAAGAGAGAGGAAGTTCAGAAGGAAGACTGAGTGGAGTAGAAAATATACAGGGAAGTTGCTAGCAGGGATGACTAGCTGAGAGAAAGGTAAGACGGTAGCATAGGGAGAGGAAGAATGAAGGACCAAGTTAGGAATGGAGGAGAAAGAGAAAGAATATGAGGGGAGATGGCTGGAGGTATGGAGGAATCATATAAAGGCATGTAATCACACAGCTAATTTGATTGTTCATCTAGTGGTGTTACTACTAATCACAAAAGCCTTATTTTATTTTGAAGGACAGAAAATAAGAGGACCAGAGTACTGCTCAGTTCTAACTTAAGGTGGTGTTGGAGCTAGAACCTGTGGATTTGGGAACATCTGACATGAAAGCTGATGTTCTGATCAGAATTGTGTTAGCTCCCCAGCCCAGAACACAACTATTTGTTATAATGCAGTTAACACATCTTTGGCTCATAGTAGGAAACTGATACACACATCTCATGTTTCCTTTTAAATTGCTGTAAGGATTTTTCTTTTTTTTTTTTTTTTAAGACTATTTATTAGCCAGAAAGATAGGAGGAGAGAGAGGAAGAACCAGACATCACTCTGGTCCATGTGCTTCTGGGGATTGAACTTGGGACCTCATGCTTGAGGATTCAATGCTTTATCCACTGTGCCACCTCCGAACCACAAGGATTTTTATTTTTCTTAACCAGAGCACTGCTCAGTTCTGGCTTATGGTAGTGCTAGGGATTGAACCTGGGACTTCAGAGCTTCAAGCAGGAGAGTCTTTTGCAGAACCATTATGCAGTCTCCCTGCCCTGATGTAATGACTTTGCAGCACATTGCATGTGTGTTCACTGACTCATTCATTTATCAGTAACACTGAGAACATGGTGGTGACTGAGTGAGCCTATCATCTAAGGGAGTCAGACTAGTCTCTAGACAATGATGGCCCACAGTAGGCAGGGTTGGGATGGAGGAGCCCAGGAGGATGGCGTATTCTTCTGAGTTGGTTTAAGTGCCATTGTAGTCCTGAGGTTATAGGCAGAGAGAGAAACTTTTCCACCTTTGATCCTTGCCCTCAAGCTTCTCAGCTCCCTGTCTTCACTTAGACTTGGGGGTGGGGTGGGGGTGGGGAGATGTGAGAGGACCTGGACAGGTTCTCTATATGTGTAAGTCATACTTAGCTTTCACACATGACTTTCCTGAGCCCTGACACCACGGAGCAGTATTGAGTAGCCTATTTGCACTAGTGCTAAGAGCTTGCTGTCCAGAACATAGCGATTCCTATCAACTAGCCCATCGGCTGGTCTGCTCAGCAGCTGCAGCTCTTTGATTTGAAAAGGAGGATTAATGATCTTCAACCAGTGAGGATCTTCACATGAACCAGGACCCTTCTGAGGCATAATCAGGGTGAGTGCTGGGGGCCAGGCAGTTTCACCCCAGGTTAAGCACACATAGTATAAAGCTCAAGGATCCCAGTTGGAGCCCCCAGCTCCCCACCTGCAGAGGAGTCGCTTTACAAGCGGTGAAGCAGGTCTGTAGGTGTCTATCTTTCTCTCCCCACCCCTGTCTCCCCCTCCTCTCTCGATTTCTATCCTGTCCAACAACAACAGTGGAAAAAAGATGACCACCAGGAGCGATGGGTTCATAGTGCAGGCACTGAGCCCCAGTGATAACCCTAGAGGCAAAAAACAAATAAATAAAAATAAAAAATCACAGTGAGTGCTATTGGGGGATGTCTCTTGGACTTGATCCTAAATGCTTCCTCCCTCTGAAATTGATTGGTCCATTTCAGGGGAAAGTGGCTCAGTGGTAGAGCATGACACTTTCATTTGTGAGGTCTCAAGTTCAATCATTGACACCAGCTGTCTCAGGGTGATAAATCTCCCTCCCTCTATATTTACCTGGGAACTCAAGCATACAAGTCTGGTGTGCTACCGCTGGTCTACCTCCCTGACCTAATGACTTTCTTTTCCTAATGAACCTTATATAAAGCTGATTGGCCTAAGGCCTAGGAATGTAGACAATAAAATTGATTCCATCTCCAACAACAGACCCAGGTTCTGAAATGTGTGAAGAGATTATTCAGACCTGATTCTTGATGATCACACTGCTTTGATCTTGGCCACTGGTTTTTTTGTTTTTTTTTTCCTTTTGTTGCCCTTGTTGTTTTATTGTTGTAGTTATTATTGTCATCGTAGTTGGACAGGACAGAGAGAAATGGAGAGTGGAGGGGAAGACAGAGGGGGAGAAAAAGAGAGACACCTACAGACCTGCTTCACCGCCTGTGAAGCAACTCCCTTGAAGGTGGGGAGCCAGGAGCTCAAACCAGGATCCTTACGCTGGTCCTGAATAAAGAAATACAGCTTCCCTGCCCAGCCATTGTCTCCGCGTCTCTGTTACCCTCCTAGCCCGGCAAGAGCCTCCGAATTTTAACAACAGGGAAACTGAACTTCAAAATACAGCAAGGGCAGCTTGGGAGATTGTGCAGTGGAGAAAGTATTGGACTTTCAAGCATGGTGTCCTGAGTTCAATCCCTGACATTAATTATGCTGGAGTGATCAGCTCCGGTTTATGTTGGTGTGGGGATTGAACCTGGGACTTTGGAGCCTCAGACATGAGAGTCTCTCTGCATAACCATTATGCTATCTATCCTACTCCCAACTCTCTCATTAACTGATAGATAAATAAATATTTTTTAAATATGTAAAGGAACTGCTGTGTAAGAGTCAGTCTCCCCAGTGATTCACTTCTGGCAGACTTTCTCCTCTGCCCATAAATACCTCAACCCACAGGGTGTGGGAATAGAAATGACCATCACCATTAATGGGCATCCTACCCCATTTCAGCAGACATGGAGGCCATACCCTTCCCCCTAAATAACTCAAAGTGCCCTCCCAGCCTTCCTACATAGTGATGACAGCAAGATACCACAATTTGCCACACAGTTTACACACGCCACAAGTGCTTTTATTTGAGGCTCTTACTACTATTTTTTTTTAATTATTTCATTCTAGGAGGTGGTGCAGTGGGTAAAGTGTTGGACTTTCAAGCATAAAGTCCTGAGTTCAATCCCTGGCGGTGTATGCACAAGAGTCATGCCATAGTCTCTCCATATTTCTCTCAATAATTAAAGAGCCAGGCCATGGTGCCCACGGTTGAGCACAAATACTACAATGCACAAGGACAGGTTTAAGCCTCTGGTCTTCACCTACAGGGTGAAAGCTTCACAAGCATGAAGCAATGTTACAGATGTCTTTCTGTCTCCCACTCTATCACCCCCTTCCCTCTCTTGTCTTCTCTCTGTCTCCATCAAATAAAAGAAAGATTTTACATTATATACACATATATACATTTTCATGGGGATGGGTGGGGAGAAAGCATCACTCTAGTTCATGCAATGCCAGAAATTGAACTCAGACCCTCATGCTTGAGAGCCCAATGCCTTATCCACAGCACTACCTCCTGGATTCTCCCTATTACTGCTGTTAGAGAAACTGACTGGTCAGAATAATCACTTGGAATCCTTCCAGCTTTCTTGAATCTGTGTGTGAACCAACAGGTAAAACTCAACAACAGTTGAGTTTTGGTTCTGAGAAAGAGGCTGCATCCCAAAACTCCCAAGTTCTATGAAGAAGCAGATACAGGGAACTGAGACATGAACTCCAGCCATAAAGGACACAAGAAAAATAGCAGGGTCATGATACCCAACTTCCAGAAGAACCAGTTATTGTGGGGTACTAGAATTAAAATTACCAGGGGTCAGGTGTTAGCTCAGCGGGTTAAGCGCAAAGGGCAAGGACGGGCATAAGGATCCTGGTTCCAGCCCCCGGCTCCCCACCTGCAGGGGAGTCGCTTCACAGGTGGTGAAGCAGGTCAGCAGGTGTCTGTCTTTCTCTCCCCTCTCTGTCTTCGCATCCTCCCTCCATTTCGCTCTGTTCTATCCAACAACGAACGACATCAACAACAATAATAACCACAACAAAGGCAACAAAAGGGGAAATAATTAATTAAAATTACCGGGGGTCAGGTGGTGGCGCAGTGGGTTAAGCGCATGTGGCACAAAGCGCAGGGACTGGTGTAAGGATCCCGGTTCGAGCCCCCGGATCCCCACCTGCAGGGGAGTCGCTTCGCAGGCGGTGAAGCAGGTCTGCAGGTGTCTATCTTTCTCTCCCCCTCTCTGTCTTCCCCTCCTCTCTCCATTTCTCCCTGTACTATCCAACAACGAACAACATCAACAATGGCAATAATAATAACCACAATGAGGCTACAACAACAAGGGCAACAAAAAGGGGGGAAAATGGCCTCCAGGAGCGGTGGATTCATGGTGCAGGCACCAAGCCCAGCAATAACCCTGGAGGGAAAAAAAAATTAAAATTACCTTGCTTGGATGCCTCAATTCTAAGAACACTGGATCATGATTAGCACTGTGGAACTATTTCTTTTTTTTTTCTTTTATATTTATTTATTTTTCCTTTTGTTGCCCTTGTTGTTTTTCATTGTTGTAGTTATTATTGTTGTTACTGATGCCATCATTGGTAGATAGGACAGAGAGAAATGGAGAGGAGAGAGCTGGGGGCTTCCCCTTTGTGCCACCTGCGCTTAACCCGCAGTGCTACCGCCCAATTCCCTGTGAAACTATTTCTATTTGGCAGAATTCCTGGAATATTTACTAGCTGTGGCCTCAACTTATGTGTGCAACACACCTGCTGAAGCACACACATTACAGCTCAGAAGGATCTGGGTCCAAGCCCCCAAGCCCTACCTGCAGCGAAGCAGGGGTCCGGGTGGTGGCACACATTTTAACAGAGGACACATGTTATAATGTGCAAGGAACTGAGTTTGAGCCCCAGGTCCCCACCTGCAAGGGGAAAGCTTTGCAAGTTGTGAAGCTGTAGGTGTCTTTCTATCTCTATCTCCCCCACTCCTCTCAATTTCTGACTGTTTCGTCCAATAAATAAATAAAGATAACTAAATTTTTAAAAGACTGGTAGGGGGCCAGGCAAGAGTGCAGTGGGGTAAGCGCACATGGTGCAAAGTGCATGACTGGCGTAAGGATCCCTGTTCGAGCCCAGGCTCCCCACCTGCAGGGGAGTCACTTCACAAGTGAGGAAGCAGGTCTGCAGGTATCTATCTTTCTCTCCCCCTCTCTGTCTTTCCCTCCTCTCTCAATTCCTATCCAACAACGATGACAGCAATAATGGCAACAACAATAATATTAACAATAATGATAAACAACAAGGGCAAAAAATAGCCTCCAGGAGCGGTGGATTCATAGTGCAGGCATTGAACCCCAGTGATAACCCTGGAGACAAAAAAAAAAAAAAGTTATGAAGCAATGCTACAAGTGTCTCTTCTCTCCCTCTCTGTCTTTCCGTTACCTCTTGATTTTTTTCTGTCTCTATACGATAAATAAATAAATAATCTTTAAAATATATATATTAAAAGAAGGAAGACAGGAAACCTCTGCATTAGGGTCCAATCTTATTTCTTAGGTCAAGTCTCTCCTGGGCTCATCTTAAATTTGAATCTCTCAGTCTGGAATGTTGATGTTTCATGTGTGCGAGAGCGTCTCTCTCATGGTCACTGACTAGTCCAGCCCGTCTTAGTCCACTACCATCTCTGCCCCTCTCCCACACTCAACAATCAACCTGTCCCTTGGGCCCACAGAGTCAAGGTATGCTGCTGCAAAGTCCCAACTCTCTTAGGCCTCCTACTCAACAAACACAGGGTGTGTCCAGGCAGTGGAAGCCCCAAGAGCAAGCACTGCAGGCCTTTCATGCTCCTCCAGAAACTGCCTTGACATGCCCACTAGCAGGGGCCTCGAGGGGCCTCCAGCCCTTCATTCACTGCCTGCTTATTCCCACCGCCAATCCCTACAGCTCCCCCACTTCTGCCAGCAAGTGCCTGTTCTTTATTTGAATTCATTTTTTCATATATATATATATATATATATATATATATATATATATTTCATTTTATCAGGCTTTTTACAATTTTTATTTTTATTTTTTTATATATTTATTTTATTTATTTATTCCCTTTTGTTGCCCTTGTTGTTTTATTGTTGTAGTTATTATTGTTGTTGTCATTGTTGGATAGGACAGAGAGAAATGGAGAGAGGAGGGGAAGACAGAGAGGAGGAGAGAAAGATAGACACCTGCAGACCTGCTTCACTGCCTGTGAAGCGAGTCCCCTGCAGGTGGGGAGCCGGGGTTCGAACCGGGATCCTTATGCCGGTCCTTGTGCTTTGCGCCACCTGCGCTTAGCCTGCTGCACTACAGCCCGACTCCCTACAATTTTTATTTTTAGATAGAGACAGAAATTGACAGGGAAGGGAAAATAGGGAGGGAGATACCTGCAGACCTGCTTCATGGCTTCTGAAGCTTCCTGCTTACAGGTATAAACTGGGAGCTTGAACCCTGGTTTCCATGCATGGTAACGTGTGCTTTACTGGGTGTGCCACCAGCCAGACCCCGTCAACCTTCGTCTTGAGCACGTGGTCTCCAGGTGTCCCCCCAGTTTTAGTCATGGGGGAAGACTGCTCCCGTGGGTCCCTTCCTTCCTTCCTTCCTTCCTTCCTTCCTTCCTTCCTTCCTTTCTTCTTTTTTGCCTCCAGGGTTATTGCTGGGGCTCGGTGCCTGCACTACGAATCCACTGCTCCTGGAAGCTATTTTTCTCATTTTTGTTTCCCTTGTTGTGGTTGTTATTGTTGTTATAGTTGTTGTTGTTGTTGGATAGGACAGAGAGATATTGAGAGAGGAGGGGAAAGCAGAGAGAGGGAGAGAAAGACAGACACCTGCAGACCTGCTTCACCGCTTTGAAGTGACCCCCCCTGCAGGTGGGGAGCCGGGGGCTTGAACCTGGATCCTTATGCTGGTCCTTGTGCTTTGTGCCATGTGCGCTTAACCCAATGTGCTACTACCCACCTCACCCCCCGTGGATCCATTTCTTTTTTTTTTTTCAATTTTTTATTATCTTTATTTTGTTTGACAGAAACAGCCAGAAATAAAGAGAGAGCAAGGTGATAGAGGAGAGAGGCAGAGAGACACCTGCAACAATACTTCACCACTTGCAAAGCTTTCCTCCTGCAGGTGGGGACCAGGGACTTGAACCCAGGTCCTTGAGCACTGTACTGCATGTGCTCAACCAGCTGTGCCACCACCTGGCCCCCGTGGATCCATTTCTAAGTGGAAAAATTGACTTTACTGGGCTTCCAAAACTCCACAAGGCAGGTTGTATATTGAATAATCTGGGTGTTTTCTAGATGACTAACAGGCCTCTTTTTGCAAACAGGCAATTGCTAATGTTCTTACAAGAAGGATTCTTCCTCGGGCTGGAAGATAGTTCTGGTAGGGTGTTCACCTTGTTATAGAAGAATCCCACAAGGCTATATCCTCGAGAGATTCCACCACTCCCAGGATGATTCTCCCCACCCCATTTTACTGCCCAGAGAGGGCAGGGAGATAGCACAGTAGTATTCAGTTATCTGTGGAGCTTTCCTCAGTGTCATGGTGCACCTAGTGTTGGGGCTGGAATCCGTATACTGCACGGCAGGTGTTCTGCCACATTAGCTACTACCAGGCCTCTGCAGATAGATGCTCTCAAAAGGGAATTAAAGGGCTGGCAGGATCGCTCATTTGGATAGGGTGTATGCTTTGTCACGCACACTGTCCAGGTGCAAATGGCATGAACCCTGGCGTCAGAGACCCCTGAAGGGGGCAGGGAGGGAAGGTGGACGTAGTGACACAGACTGGCCGCCTGAGGGGGCACCGGGGCCGTTCCCGGAATCCGGAGAGGGAGGCGGGACTCTTGGAAACCAACGTCAGGCTCAGACTCTGAGGACCATGAACGTGAGAACAGAGCATCTTAGGAGGCTGAGAACAAAGCCTCTTAGAACGCAGAACAAAGCTCCACAGCATCTAAGAGACAAAAGAGGCTTACAGCCCCAGGGTCTCCTAATTCCAGAATTAAGAATACAGTCTATCTTAGACTCTTCGAATGAAAGCCAGCTGCATAATTAGTGGATCCCGGTGCAAAACCCAAGCGCAAGGCCCCTTGCTAAAAACAAACAAACAAACAAACACCAGAATTTGAAGACAGACAGCAGAGCATTAAGACCTTCCAAGCCGATCGCAGACCAGTTTAGAAGCATATTGTTATGGGAACAATGTCTACTTAGTTGACTTGATATTCAAGTTTTATTGCTAAGTGTCTGGGAAGACTTCGTGGAAGAGGAGGCAACATCAGGGCTGATTCTATAACTGTTTCCGCCCCCCTGCGCAGCCTCAGAGAGCTGCGAGGGGTAAGGGTGGGGGAGAGGAGCAGCTGCCAAATTGTCACGTGGACTCAGCCCCTATTTATAGACATCGCCTTCCCTTCCCAAAGGGATGTCCAATGACAGCCAGAGATCGCCCGCAAGGGGGCCAAACTAGGGGGAGGCAGAGCCAATGATATTGGAGCAAAGGTGGGCCTCTTTCATTGTGACGCGAGGGGGCGTGGCCAAGGCTGCAAGGCAGCCTGCATAGGGGGGCGTGGCGAGATCTCCTCATCAACCCAGCGAGTAGGCAGTTACGAGCATGCGTCGTCCCGGGGGGCGCGAGTGCTCAGCCGAGCCTTTTCGTCAGCGAGGGTCCCGACCAATAGGCGAGGCTTGCTCTGCCTCTGGGGGCGTGGCCATGCAGATAAGTTGCGGGTGGGCGGCCCAATGGGCGGGCGCCTATGCAGATGAGACGGTGACAGCCCGGCCAGCGGGCGGGCGGGCGGGCAGGCGGGCTGTTGGGGCTGGGAGGTGGGACCCGGAGAGGGGTGGCCGCAGGGCCCGGCCGGGCTGGGGCGGGGGGCCGCAGCCATGATCCGGGCCTTCTCGTTCCCGGTGAGCCCCGAGCGTGGCCGGCTGCGGGGCTGGCTGGAGGGCAGCCTGGCCGGGCTCTGCGAGTTGCACTGGCTCCGGGAGAGGCAGGAGTACCGCGTGCAGCAGGCGCTGCGGCTGGCCCAGCCTGGAATGGGGGGCGCCGAGGCCGAGGACGAGGAGGACGCCGACGAGGACGAAGATGCGGCAGCAGCGCGTCGGGCCGCCGCGGCCTTAGAGGAGCAGCTGGTGAGGGGCTGCCTGTCCGTCCGTCCCTCTGCCCCAATTTGTGGGTCTGTCTGTCTGTCTTGGTTGGATGCTAAGACACTCGTCCTGGTGGGGGATGGGGAAGAGGGAGAAAGGACAGGGGGTGGGGCTGGAGACCCGGGAGTCAGGGCGGCGGGCGGGACCCGGCCTCTCCGCCCCCAAATTGGGGAAAGGAGGGGGGGAAGGGAGGGGGCTGCATCGCCTCTGGTGGAGCTTCGGGGGATGCACCCAGCCCCATCCCCTTCCCCTAAGACGCTTCTGGGCGCCAAGTCTGTGCCGACCCCGGACCAAGCGTTTATCTTTGCAGCTTGGAAGATAAGGGGTGACAGTCCCCATTTTACAGAGCCAAGAAACTGAGGCTCAGAGAGAGCAAGTGACCCACCCAAGGTCACACAGCCTGGATGTAAAACCTACCTTCCCGCGGGGTTCCTCTGCCTAGGGCTCTCCATTTTTATTTATTTATTTCCCCCCCCTCTCCAGGTCCTGGAGTGCTTGGAGATCTCCCAGGGGGGGAGGGGGAAGGGACCTCCAGGCCTAAAGGAAGCTCGCAGTCTCTGGACCCCTGGTGGTACTACTGCCTATTCCGGTGGCACCCTCCATCCCTATCTGGTCCCAGCCTCGGTTCAGCCAAGAGGCAGGTCCAGGTCGCAGGGGATATGGCTTCGGGATGCCCTGGTTGTGCTGATGGTGGGAGGGAGGCAGGGGGCTCCAGGAGGACTTCAAGAAAGCGCCACCATCCCTCCTCCCTTCTGACTCTGACATTCCTTCACTCTCCCGACCTTTTCTTGGCTTTGCTCAACGGCTCTCGCTCCCTCTCTCCTTGAGGGCTGCCACAGCTCCGTGACTTTCCTAATCCTCTGTCTGTCTCTTTCTGTCTGTCCGTCTCTCCTTCTGGCACTGGCGCACCTCGCTCTTCCTGTCCCGCGTCCCTGGCCCGTGTCTCCTCGTCCCTTCCCCCTTTTCCCCTCCCAGCCCGCCAGGCCCCAGACCCCGCCGAGCCGGGTCTCCAGCCTGTGTGTGTGGTCAGCGCTTCCCATTTGGGGGTGGGGAGGGGGCGGTGTTAGGGGGTGGGCGTGGAGGGAACCTGAGCCGAAGTGGCGGGGGAGGGGGTTCTCCCCGGGGCTGACCCCGACTGCTCCCCCCCCCGCCCCAGAAGGGGAAAGAGGCGGTGGGGTGGCGGGGAGACTGCAGCCAGACCCGCCCCGCCCCACCCCTCGCCGGAGTGGGACCCCGCACATTCTTCTCGGCAACCAGAAACAGCTGTGGGAGGCCCCACCCGTTCGGGTAGTTAGAGACGCCCGGGGGGGGGGAGGGGGTCTGCACCAGAACCAACCCCCCCGCCCCAAAACTGCCTGGGCTAACGAAGCGCTTCCCTCCTCTGCAAGAATTCCCCGCGCCCCAGCCTGCCCCTCGCTGGGTCTCTGCTTCATGCCCCCCACCACCACCCTCTTCTCCGCCCCTGTGTTTATTCCCCCCCAGCTTCTAGTGCTCCCCCCACGGGGTGGCAGTGAGAGGCCTCTCCCCCACCCCACCCCCCAGCCCCAGTCTCTAGGCAAAGCTCCGTCCCAGCAGCGGGGAGGAGGCGGTGGAAGGAAGACAGCCGCGGGCTGAGCGAGGAGCTGGGAAGCACTAAATATAAACTCCTCTGGAGTTGGGGGGGTCCTGGGTCTGAAGGAGGGGGAGGGGGGCCTCATCGCCTCCCTGAGCCTCTACCCTGTGCTTCCCCTCCCCCCCACATACACACACCCCAATATTCTCCCCTCTGAAACAAGAAAGGGAGGAGGGTGCGGGTAAGACTTGATCCGAATCTGCTCGGGAGGGTGGGGGTGTTGGTAAAGGGGGGGGGGGGCCTTCGAAGAGAGGGAAGGGAGACTGCGCAGCGGCTTCAGCCACAGACTTCCATGACCGAGGCCCCAGAGTCCCAAGTTCAATCCCTCAGCCCCCCAAACACCCTAAGCCAGAGCTGAACAGTGTTCTGGCCCAAAATAAATAGAGAAAAGAGGCAGAATTCCTGGATGTGTCTGATGGTCTCCCATCTGTCTGTCTGTCTGTCTCCATTGGATGCCCAGACACTCCTGGTGGGAGAAGGAAGGGGGGGGCTAAAAAGGTCTCTTTCCAGCAAGAAGGACTTCCCCACAGAGCTAAATGGGAATGGGGCTCACACTGGAATGGGGGAGGGAAAGGGGGCTTGCAGAGAAAGGGGAGGGGCTCTGGGGCTGGCGGAGAGCCAGATTCAGGTCAAGGTTCTCTGGGTTTTTAAAGATTTAGTCCTTTGCAGTTCTGCAGTTGGAAGGGATGAGGTCAGACTTATAAGCAGGGGTGTGTGTGGACTTCACAGGGATGTGTGTGTGTGTGTGGGGGGGGGGTTGCCCAAGCACCAGAAGGAGGAAGAGGCCTCTGTTTTCAGTCCTGACTCCTGCTGTTCCCACAGTGGAGAATCTGAGGTTAGCCCCCCTGCCCCAGCCCATCCTTTTACATTAGTTCAGTTTACTCGAGAGCCCGGGGTTCAAGCCCCCATCCCCATCCACACCTGCAGTGAAGCAGTACTGCAGGTGTGTCTGTCTCTCTTCCCTGACTCCCCCTTCCCTATCGATTTCTGTCTCTATCAAATAAATTAAAACATTAATTCAATTTATGTATTGGGGGCATAGCAGGGAAGCTGCTACTATGGATTAAGTATTGGACCTTTAAGCATGAAATCCCAAGATTGATCCCTGGCATTGCATGTGCCAGAATGATGCTGTTTCTCTCTCCTTCCTCCTCCTCTCTCTCTTTCTCTCTCACCAATAAATAAATATTTATTGGGTGGTAGGTAATGAGGATAGAACCCAGGGTCTCATACATTCAAAGCATGTACTCTGCTACAGGACTACATCACTAACCCCTTTATATTTACTTATTAGAGATTTATTTTTGTTTTTTTCATTAATACTTATTTCCTTTTGCAGTTATTATTGTTATTGATATCATGGTTGTTGGATAGGACAGAGAGAAATGGAGAGAGGAGGGGAAGATAGAGAAGGGGAGAGAAAGACAGACACCTGCAGACCCGCTTCACTGTCTGTGATGCAACACCTGTCCCTGCAGGTGGGGCGCCGGGGGCTCGAACCGGGATCCTTACGCCGGTCCTTGCACTTTGCACCGCCTGTGCTTTACCTGCTGTGCTACCGCCCGACTCCCTTATTTTTATTTTCTGACATATAGCCAGAGAGGCAGGAGAGAGGCCAGATGAGCACTCTAGCGTATGTGCCAGAGACTGAATTCAAGACCTCATGCTTGCAAGTCCAGAGCCCAACCACTGCATCACCTCCTTTGAGGTATAAGCTTTTATGTGTATGTTGTTTTTATTTTTATTGACACTAGGGTTATGGCTGGACTCAGTGCCTGCACAATGAGTCTATGGCTTCTGGTGACCTTCTTTTATGTGTTTGTTAGAGACAGAAATTGAGAGGGAAAAGGGAGAAAGAGAGATAGATACCTGCAGCTGCTTTACTCTCCATGAAGCCTGCAGGTGAAGACTGGGGGCTTGAACTTGGATCCTTGTGCACTGACATGTGTGTTGCACCACTGCCTGGTTCCTGTGTATATTTTATTTATGAGTGAAAAAGGAGGAGGAGAAAGGGCATCTCTGCATATTTGCTGTGGGGGACTGAACTCTAGACCGCATGTCTGAGTGTCAATGTATAATCTACTGCACCGCCATGCTATTTTTTATTCAATCTTCTATATTTACTTTGTCAGAAATTCAAGTATTCATGCAATGATAGGAGCCTTTATTATGTGCTTAAAAGAAACTACTGTTCAATTTTTTTTCATTTTCAAAATTTTTTATTATCTTTATTTTATTGATTGGATAGAGACAGCCAGAAATTGAGAGGGAAAGGGGTGAGACAGAGAGACACCTGCAACACTGCTTCACCACTTGCAAAGCTCTCCCCCTGCAGGTGGGGACCAGGGACTTGAACCTGGGTCCTTGTGTGTTGTGACATGTGTGCTCAACCAGATGCGCCACCACCTGGCCCCAAATTTTATTTTATATTTATTAATTTTCCCTTTTGTTGCCCTTTTTTATTGTTGTAGTTATTACTGTTGTTGTTATTGATATCATAGTTGTTGGATAGGACAGAGAGAAATAGAGGAGGTGAAGACAGAAAGGGAAAGATAGACACCTGCAGACCTGCTTCACCGCCTGTGAAGCAACTCCCCTGCAGGTGGGGAGCCGGGGGCTCAAACCAGGATCTTTAGGCCAGTCCTTGCGCTTTGGGCCACATGCACTTAACCCGCTGTGCTACCGCCTGACTCCCCCCAGTTTTTTTAATGATGTATTATATTTATACATGTGAGTGAGGAGGAGGAGAGAGAGAAACAGAGCATCACTCTACCACTCTGCACATGCAATGCTAGAGAGCAAAGTCAGAACCTCAAGCTTGAGAGTCTAAGGGTTTGTCCACTGCACCGCCAGCGACTATGTTACTCATAAAGACTCACTTATTGAGAGAGAGAGAGAGGATGGCTCTGGTGCATGTAGTCACTCAAATCACGTGTCAGGGATTGGACCTGGGACCCAGGATTGCAGCTCCTGAGCTATGCGACTTGTGCTATGGAGCAAGCCAACAGGCTCAGAGAACTGAAGCAACCAGCTTCAGGTCACACGGAAGGGCAGGGTTGAGCTGGAATCCTGACAACGTGACTGGGAGCCAGGCTTCCTCTGGAAACACTTCATTCCCCTACCCCTATCCAGAACTCCTCCCTCTTCCTTGGCCTTCTCTCACTTGACACCACTGTCACCCTGCAGACCCCCCCCTGCCCCCCCCCACATCTACATACCAAGAGACTAAGGGGTTACCTTTTGTTCCTCTTGTTTTTATAAACTCCAGTTAACTGGGTGAGGTCTCAGAGGGGTTCTGGAAATCTGGACATGGGATTAGCAACATCACAGAGAAATTTTTTAGACATGCAGATTCTCAGGCATCTGAAACTAGAGGTAGGGCTGTCAGCCAGGCTTTCACAGGTCTTCTGGGTACTCTGAAGTTAACCCCCACTTTAGACATTGTGCACATTCCTTTTTCTGCTCAGTTCCCTATCTTGGCAATGGTTCAGTGAATGGAAATGACCCCTTTCTATTTTAATTGCAGTCTAGTATTCTACTCTCTATACATATTAAGTTGGCTCATTCTTTTTTTAATATTTTATTTTGGATAAAGACAGAGAAATGAGAGGAGAGGGAGAGATAGGCTCTACCGCCCAGTCCCCTCCTTTCCCCTTTTTTAAACTTTTTAAATTTTATTTTTATTATTTATTATTTTTTGTTTTAACTTTTTTTTTAAAGATTTTATTTATTTATGAGAAAGATAGGAGGAGAGAGAAAGAACCAGACATCACTCTGGCACATATGCTGCCGGGGATCAAACTTGGGACCTCATGTTTGAAAGTCCAAAGCTTTACCACTGCGCCATCTCCCAGACCACTATTATTTATTTTTTAACCAGAGCACTGTTCAGCTCTGGCTTATGGTGGTATGGGGGACTGAACCTGATACTTTGGAGCCTCAGGCATGAGAGTCTGTTTGCATAACCATTATGCTATCTACCCTCTGCCCCAGTCCCCTGCTTTTAAAAACTATTATTATTTCCATTTATTTTTGCTTCCAGGGTTATAGCTGGGGCTCGGTGCTGGCACTATGAACCCACTGATCCTGGTGGCCATTTTCCCCATTTTATTGAATAGGACAGAGAGAAATTGAGAGAAGGGGAGATAGAAAGGGAGAAAGACAGACAATTGCAGACCTGCTTCACCACTTGTGGGATGTCCCCCCTGAAGTGGGGAGAGGGGGCTCAAACCTGGATCCTTGTGCAGGTTCTTGTACATGGTACTATGTGTGCTTAGCCAGGTTTGCCACCATCCAGCTCTCTTTTTATTTATTTATTTCAGATCAGGGAAATAACACAGTGGTAGTGCACCAGCCTCTCATGCCTGAGGTTCAGAGGTCTCAAGCGTATTCTCCACCATGACACAGCACTGAGCAGTGATCTGGTCCTTCTCATTTAAATAAATCAATAGCTATAATTTAAATTTTAAGTATTTATTTCCCTTTTCGTTGTCCTTGTTTTTTATTGTTGTTGTAGTTATTGTTGTTGTTGTTATTGATGCCGTTGTTGTTGGAGAGAGGAGGGGAAGACAGAGAGGGGGAGAGAAAGATAGACACCTGCAGACCTGCTTCACTGCTTGTGAAGCAACTCCCCTGCAGGTGGGGAGCTGGGGGCTTGAACCTGGATCCTTATGCTGGTCCTTGCGCTTTGCGCCGTGTGCGCTTAACCCGCTGCGCTACCGCCCGACTCCCGATATAATTTAAATTTTAAAAAGTTCACTTGAGGGAGAGAATGAACCAAAGCATCACAGGCATCTACCATGCTGGGGATTAAACTAAGAGGGTTGTAAGCCTACACTCTACCCACTGAGCCATCCTTCCCCACCTCCCACCCCCAGCCATGAGATTTGCTCATTCTTTTGTGAAGCTCTGTAGCATTCCTCTGCACGTGCGGTCCTTAGTATGCACACACAGTCATGTGTCAGTTTGCATGCATGGCTGTGGCATTAACAGGGTGCACCATGTAAACTAAAGGTGCAGGTGGTTAAATGACCTGGTGTAGTGACACTACATGTTCACACAATGATGACATGGCCTAGTGAAAGTGTTCTCCAGCTATGTGGCACATATTTGTATTATTCCTTTAAACATTTCCTGAGTAGGGGCCTGGGCGGTGGTACACCCACTTAAGCATACATAGTACTTAAGTGCAAGGATCTGGGTTCAAGGCCCAGATCTGCAGGAGGGGGATGATTCACAAGCAGTGAAGCAGGTCTTCAGGTGTCTCTCTTTCTCTTTCCTCATCTATCTCCCTCTCCTCTTTCAATTTCTCTCTGTCTTATCCAATGAAATGGAAAAAATGGCCGCCAGGAGCAGTGGATTCATAGTGCCAGAACTGAGCCCCAGTGATAACCTGGAGGCAAAAAAAAAGGAAGGAAGAAAACATTTCCTGGGTACCTGCGTTGTGCTCTGGCACTGGAGGGGAAGGAGATCAAAAATGAAAAGAAGGGTCACCAGGCATGAGGGAGCCCTGTAAGCAGCAAGCCCCCAAAACAATCCTGGTGGCAGACAAGCAATCAAAGGGCAACCTGATGTATACTTCTTTTTGAATGTATTTCTTTATTTAGAATTATCTTTATTGGATAGAAATAGCCAGAAATGGAGAGGGAAGGGGGAGGAAGAGAGACAGAGAGACACTTGCAGCCCTGTTTCACTAGTCACAAAGTTTCCCCCTACAGTTGGAGATCAGATGTTCAATCCTGGGACCTTGCAAGCTGTAATGTGTGCACTTAACCAGGTGTGCCATCACCTGGTCCCCTGCTGTAGACTTTTAAACCACAAGATCATTACTTCTGGTTGGGGTAGTTACATGTAAAAGAGCAGAGCAGTTGTACATGGTACAGTGGACAGGGGACCTCTTTTGGAAAGTGGTTGGAGAAGGGGTCTTAGAAGTCTGGGGGAAGCATCTGGGGACTACAGCACATGGGATAACCTGCCTAGAATGTTCTTATTGGGGTGGCCTGAGCAGAGGGAGTAAGGGGGGCAACTAGTGGGGGGGCATGGGGGGTTGTGCATACATGGATTCTCTTATTTTTTTAACGTTTATTAGTTGTTTATTTATTTTTATTGCCACCAGCATTGTCACTGGGATTTGGTGCCTACATGACAAAGCCATTGCTCCTGGTGGCCACTTTTCCTTTTTTTTCCTCTTTCTCTTTCCTTTTCTAAAATTTTCTTTGAAGAGAGAAATTGACAGGAGTGAGGGAGATAGGGAGAGAGAGACATCTGCAGCCCTGCTTCACCGCTTGTGAAGTGTCCCCCCTGCGGGTGGGGAGCAAAGGCTTGAACCCGGGGCTTTTACATGGTAACTTGTCCGCTCCACCGGTGGGTGCACCATCACCAGGCCCAGAGATTCTCTTTGGAGGCCTTGATACTGCACCACTGAGCTGCTTCCCCGCCCCCCACAGGGCAGGGGCCCAAAGTGGAAGGGTTTGTTGACTTTCCTTTTATAAACAAGCCCAGATGGGGGCTCCCATAGGGGATAGGAGGGGTGAGGAGGGGGGACCAGGAGAGCAGCCCTGGAATTCGGAAGTTGGGGCTGGGGGGGGGCTGTCTGCTGGGGAGTCCTCTGGTCTTTCTGCCCTAAATAGGCAGAGCTGGGCGCCTGCACTCCGCCCGCCAGCAGTCCAGACAAGCCGCTTTTGTCTAAGGGTCAACAGTCAGCAGCCTGAGGCTGTCGCCATCTCTGTCCTCAAACAGATTCATGGGACACTCTTCCTTGCTCTGCCCCACCCGTTTTCCCCAAGGGGGCTAGGCTCTCGGCTGAAGCCCCTTCCCATTACTCACCCCCAACTCCAACTTCACCTCAGTCATTTTCTGTTAAGGGGTTTTGCCTTCATGTATCTGCAACTAATGAGAAATGTTGTCTCCCTACAGCAAAAACAAACAAAAAACAGGGTTGGCTTGGCTCTCGAGAACTTTTTCATGTCGTATAAAGTGTGTGTGTGTGTGTGTGTGGTGTGTGTGTGTGAGACTGTGTGTGTGTGTGTGTGTATGTGTGGTGTGTGTGTGTGTGTGGTGTGCACGAGAGTGTGTGAGTGTGGTGTGTGTGGTGTGCGTGTGAGTGTGTGTGTGGTGTGTGTGTGTGTGTGTGTGCGTGCGCTGCTCAGCTCTGGATTGAACCTGGGACCTCAGGCCTCAGGCTTGAAAAGCATTTTTGCATCACCATTATGCTGCCTCCTCAGCCCTATTTTTAAAAAATATTTTTTATTGTGGTCTAGGAGGTGGTGCAGTGAATAAAAGCACTAGACTCTCACGCATGAGGTCCTGAGTTCAATCGCCAACAGCACATGTACCAGAACTATGTCTGGTTCTTTCTCTCTCTTCCTATATTTCTCATTAATAAATAATAAAAATTTATTTATTTACTTTAATGAGACACACCAGAACACTGTTCTGGTGCTGGGGATTGAACCTGGGATTTTGGAGCCTCAGGCAAGAGAGTTCCTTTGCATAGCTATTATGCTATCTACTCCTGCCCAGTATTATTTAATTTTTAAAAGATTTTTCTATTTTAACCAAGCTTGGACTCTTAATATGAAATACTGAGTTCCATCTCTGGCATCACATGTGCCATAGTGCTTCTGGTTCTCTCATAAATCCTGGAGTTGGGTGGTGGTGCACCTGGTTGAACACACACAGTACAGTGCAAAGGACATAGGTTCAAGTCCCCAGTCTCCACCTGCAGGGGGGCAAGCTTCACAGGTGATGAAACAGGATTGCAAGTGTTTTGTCTTTCTCTCTCCCTATCTTCCTGTTCCTTTTCAATTTCTCTCTGCACCCAAAATAAATCTCTAAAGTCTTTTTTCTTCTTCTCAGAGCAGTGTTCAGCTCTGACTTATAGTGGTGTAGGGGTGGCGGGGGGACAGGGGTGTAGGTTTGAACTTGGGACCTTGGAACCTCAAGCTTGAGAGTATGACTGCATAACTATGTGCTGCCTCCCTCGCCTAAGATTTATTTACCATGAAAAAGAGGGAGATAGAACCAGAGTTCATTCCCACACATGCAACATTGGGGTTGAAGCTCAGGACCTCATGCTTCATAGTCCAAGGTTATATCCAGTGAACCACCTCCCAAACCACTAAACTGCCTCTTTTAAAAAAGATTATTTTAGGGTCTGGGCAGAGGAGTCACTGGGTTGATGAACATGTTACCACAATGTGTGAAGACCCAGGTTCAAGCTCCTGGTCCCCACCTACAGGGGGGAAGCTTCCTAAGTGGTGATGTTGCAGGTGTCTCTGTCTCTTTCTCCCTATTTCCCTCTCTTTATCCAGTAAGTAAGTAAAAAAAAAACAAAACATATTATGCTTTAATGAGAGAAACTGAGACAACTAGAGAATCACTCTGGCATATGCAATGCTGGGGTTCAAACTGTGGACCTCATACCTGTGGTTCCTATGGCCCCACTGCTTTGCCACCTCCCCAGCCACATGAACTGGCTTTACAGTAAGACCTGAACTTAGGGGTCAGGCGGTGGCGCAGCGGGTTAAGCACACGTGGCGCAAAGCACAAGTACCAGTGTAAGGATCCCTGTACTTAGCACTATGTGTGCTTAACCAGTTGTGCCACTTCCCGGCCCCCTAGGATCTCGCACTTTCAAACACAACCCTCTAGCTCCTGTGCTGCCTCCCAGGCTGCACCTCTTTCTTGTTTTAATGATGTGGCAGGGATCAAACCCAGGGCCTCATGCATGTAAAGCAGGTGCTTCACCACTGAACCACTTCCTGGTGGCCACGTTTACCTTTTTTTTTTTCTTTTTTATTCAGTAGGACAGAAGAAATTGAGAAGGGGGAGAGAGAAATATAAAACACCTGCAGATCTCCTTCACTGCTTGTGAAGTGTCTCCCCTGCAAGTGGTGAGCAGAGCCCAAACTCAGGTTCTTGAGCGTAGTATTATGGGCTCTTAGCCAGGTGTACCACCACCTGGCCCCCACTTTCTAATGGAAATAAAAGAAGGCCTGAAACTCTGGAATTCCTCTTCCTCCCCTCCCTTGTCCTTCTGTTTTTAATGCAGCCCTGGGAACAGAACCTGGGCCTCACACAGCAGCAGTTTCACTGACCAGGCACTTCTTTGAAAGAGAAGAGAGGAAGGGCCGGGCAGTGGTGCACCTGGCAGAACACACCTTTTATCTTGGTCAAAGGCTGGTTTCAAGTCCTCTGCCCACATCTGCCTGGGAGGGGGAGCTTCATGAGCAGTGGGACAGTGCTGTAGGTGTCCGTTCCTCTCTCCTCCACCCCGCAGAATGAAAGGGTGGAAAATGGCTTCTAAGAGCAGTGGAGTCACTGTGCAGATACAGAGCTCTAGCAATAACCCAGTGGCAGGAAGAAAAGAAAATCCAAGAAAGAAAGGGAAGCAAAATAACAAGAGAGACAGCACAGCACTGTTCCACCACCCACAGAGCTTCTCTTGTGTCCTCCATGATGCTTCCATGAGGTGCTGGTGCTCAAACCCAGAGCCTCATGAGTGAGTCCCGTGCTAGCTCCTGGTCGCTCCTTGTTCGCTTTAGGAGTAAGTCTCATCGTCTTAAGTCGCAGTCTGCTTATAAGCATCTTGAGTAAGAGTCTGGGGGGCAGAGGACGGGGCCCACTGATCACCCTGCTCTCCCTCGCCCTCAGGAGGCCTTGCCCGGGCTCATCTGGGATCTGGGCCAGCAGCTGGGAGACCTGAGCCTGGAGTCAGGGGGCCTGGAGCAGGAGAGCGGGCGCAGCTCGGGTGAGCATGGGTGGCAGGAGTGGGGTCAGCCTGGGACACACCCTTCCCCATTGTGCCCTGTCTGTTTGTCTGTTTCCTGCTTTCTCTACCCCCGGGGTCTTCCACATAGGCCCCTCTGATTGTCTCTTCCCTTTCCTCTGGAATCCAGGCTTCTACGAAGACCCGAGTTCCACTGGAGGCCCAGACTCGCCACCATCGACCTTCTGTGGGGACAGTGCCTTCTCCGGATCTGGCTCCTATGGACGCCTGGGTCCCTCGGAACCCAGGGGCATCTATGCGAGTGAGAGGCCCAAGTCTCTAGGTAAGGCAGACTGGGCGGGAGCCTGAGTGCCAGACCTTAGGAGGATAGTTTTCTGTTTTTGTTTTGAAAACCAGAACACTGCTCAGTTCTGGCTCATGGTAATGCTGGGGGTTAAACCTGAGACCTTTAGTGCCTTAGGCATGAAAGTCTTTTTGCATGACCATTACGCTGTCTTCCCAGCCCTCTTTTCTTCTTTCTTTTCCCCAGATCATTGTTCAGCTTTGGCTGATGGTGGTGCAGGGGATTGAAACTGGGACCTCAGAGCCTCAGGCATATCTCCCCAGCCCTAAGAGTATCCTAGGTATTTGTTTTATCTAATTTTTGTGGGCCAACTTTTTTCTTAAAATAGATTTGGCAGGAATGACATCACAGCACAAAAGGTCCCCCCCAGTGAGGTGAGGGCTGGGCTTGAGCCTGGAGCATCCACTCAGCTGGCTGTCCAGGCATAACTTTTTTTCCCTTTTGTTGCCCCCCCCCTTTTTATTGTTGTTGTAGTTATTATTATTGTTGTTTTTGATTTCATCTTTCTTAGATAGGAGAGAAATGGAGGGAGGAGGGGGAGACAGAGAAGGGAAGAGAAAGATAGACACCTGCAGACCTGCTTCACCGCCTGTGAATCGACTCCCCTGCAGGTAGGGAGCTGGGGGTTCGAACCGGGATCCTTAAGCTGGTCCTTGCGCTTTGCACCACCTGCACTTAACCCCACCTGCACTTAACCCGCTGCACTACCACCCGAATCCCTGGGCACAATTTTGAATACAAACTTCTGAGTCCAACTGCCCTAGATTAAAATTGAGAGAGAAGGGATTAGAATTTGGACTGGGACATACCCTGTCTGTGTCTTTGAGCAAGTCTCCTGCTGGGCCTTTGTGTCTCCATTTGTTAAAATGAGGTAGAGAGAAAGTACCTGCCTTCTGAGGGAGTTTCAAAAGTAGCATTGGGGGGCTGGGCAGTGGCACACCTGGTTAAGAGCACAAGGACGGTGTCAGGACCCCCCACCTGCAGGGGGTGGCTTCACAGGCCGTGAAGCAGGTCAGTAGGTGTCTATCTTTCTCTTCCCCTCTTCTCTCCATTTCTCTGTCCTATCCAGCAATACCAATAATAACAACAATGATAAACAATGGCAACAAAAGGGAAAAATGGACTCCAGGAGCAGTGGATTAGAGTATAGGCACTGAGTCCCAGCAATAACCCTGGAGGCAAAAAAAAAAAAAAAAAAAGAAAAGAAAGAAATAGAGGTCATGGGCTGGAGAGGCAGCATAGTGCTTATGATTTTTTTCTTTCCTTCTTTTTTTTTTTTTTTTAAACCAGAGCCCTGCTCAGCTATAGTTTATAGAGGTGCATTAGACTGAACCTGGGACTGACTGTCTGCATCACCTCTATGCTATCTACTCTCCACTTTTGCAAAAAGATTCTCATGCCTGAGGCTCCAAGGTCCCAGATTCAATCCCCAGCACCACTATAAACCAGAGCTGAGCAGTGCTTTGTCAGTCTCTTTCCCTCTGTATTACCGTCATTAAACTAAATAAATGAAATACGTCAGAATAAAAAAATAGGGGTCAGCCAGGCATGCAGGGTGACAGGAAGGTTTTGTTAAAAGGAGCTTGATCAGAGGGGTGTAGGGGTGGGGTGGTGAGTGCACATGCTCCATGTGCAAGGACCCGGGTTCGAGCCTCCAGTCCTTCCCACCTGCAGGAGGAAACTTGGCGAGTGGTGAAGCAGAGTTGCAGGTGCCTCTGTCTCTCTCCCTCTCTATCTGCCCCTTCCCTCTCGATTTCTGGCTGTCTCTATCCAGTAAATAAATAAGGATAATAATAGGGGCCAGGTGGTGCCTCACCTGCTTGGGCACACATGTTACAGCGCGCAAGGCCCCAGGTTCGAGTCCCTGGTCCCCACCTGCTGGGGGAAAGCTTTGCAAGTGGTGAAGCAGGGCTGCAGGTGTCTGTCTGTCTCTCTCCTCTCTCTCTCTCTCTCTCTCCGTCCCTGTCAATTTCTGCCTGTCTCTGTCAAAGAAAGAAAATAAAATAAAAGCAATAATAGGGGGTCCGGCCATAGTGCAGCAGGTTAAGCGCAGGTGGCGCCAAGCGCAAGGACCCACCTAAGGATCCCGGTTCGAGCCCCCGGCTCCCCACCTGCAGGGGAGTCGCTTCACAGGAGGTGAAGCAGGTCTGCAGGTGTCTGTCTTTCTCTCCCTCTCTCTGCTTTCCCCTCCTCTCTCCATTTCTCTCTGTCCTATCCAGTAACAACAGCAGCCAATGACAACAGTAACGAAGGGCAACAAAATGGGAAAAATGGCCTCCAGCAGCAGTGGATTCATAGTGCAGGCACAGAGTCCCAGCAACAACCCTGGAGGCAAAAAAGAAGAGAAAAGAAAAAAGCAATAATAATACTACGCAGAGGGGAGGCATGTGAACAGGGTCTGTGAGGCCCCCCTTCCCCAGGCTGCAGAGCCGGGTCTCCGAGGGCCTCCCAGCCCCCCTTTTGCCTCCCTTACAGGAGACGCCAGTCCCAGCGCTCCGGAGGCGGCGAGCGCCCGGGCCGCGGTGCCGCGCTCCTTCTCGGCGCCCTACCCGACGGCGGCAGCGGAGTCCTGCTCGTCGGCCGAGCGGCGGCCGCGCGCGGGGCCCTTCCTGACGCCCAGCCCCCTGCACGCGGTGGCGCTGCGCAGCCCGCGGCCCTGCTCCCGGTCGCCGGCGGACTCGACGGACGCAGCGGGCGCGGGCGCGGGGCGGCCCCTGGACGGCTACATCTCGGCGCTTCTGCGCAGGCGCCGCCGCCGGGGGGCGGGGCAGCCCCGGACGAGTCCCGGGGGCGCGGACGGGGGCCCGCGGCGCCAGAACAGCGTGCGCCAGCGGCCCCCCGACGCGTCCCCGTCCCCCGGAGGCGCGCGGCCCGCGCCCGAGCTCCCGCTGGAGCGCGTCGGGGGTCGCCCCGCCAGCCCGGCCGCCCTAGGCCGCGCCTGGGCCTCGCCGTGGGAGCCGGAGGCGGCCGCCGAGCCCGCAGCGCCGCCCGCCGCGTCCTCGCCCCCCGACAGCCCGGGCGAGGGCCGCCTGGTGAAGGCGCAGTACATCCCCGGCGCGCAGGCCGCCACCCGCGGGCTCCCCGGCCGCGCCGCGCGCCGCAAGGCGCCGCCCCCCCTGACGCGAGGCCGCAGCGTGGAGCAGTCGCCGCCCCGCGAGCGGCCCCGGGCCGCCGGCCGCCGCGGCCGCGTGACGGAAACGTCGGGCCGGCGGGGCTCGCCCAGGGCGCGCAAGGCCGCGCGCTCGCAGTCGGAGACCAGCCTGCTGGGCCGCGCCGCCGCGCCCCCGGGGCCCCCCAAGTACCCCACGGCCGAGCGCGAAGAGCCGCGGCCCCCCAGGCCCCGCCGCGGGCCCGCACCCACCCTGGCGGCGCAGGCCGCGGGCTCCTGCCGTCGCTGGCGCTCCACCGCCGAGATCGACGCGGCCGACGCACGACGTGCGCGCCCCCGCGGCCCGTCCACGCGCGGCCCCGGCCCCGTCCCGTCCCCGTCGGCCCCGCCGCGCCGCCTGCTCTACGGCTGCGCGGGCAGCGACTCCGAGTGCTCGGCCGGGCGCCTGGGGCCCCTGGGACGCCGCGGCCCGGGGGGCGGCGGGGCGGGCGGCTACGGGGAGAGCGAGTCGAGCGCCAGCGAGGGCGAGTCGCCCGCCTTCAGCTCCGCCTCCAGCGACTCGGACGGCAGCGGCGGCCTCGTGTGGCCGCAGCAGCTGGTGGCCGCGTCGGGCCCCGGGGGCGCGGCCGGGGCAGGGGCGCCCGCGGGCCCCGCCAAGGTCTTCGTGAAGATCAAGGCTTCCCACGCACTCAAGAAGAAGATCCTGCGCTTCCGGTCGGGGTCACTCAAGGTCATGACCACAGTGTGAGTTGGGGGGAGCGGCCGGCTTGCAGGGGCTGCCGACCCCCATCGCGACCCCCATCGCGGCTGTGTCACTCGCGCCCCAGGCCGGTCTCCGAGGTGTCCTCGGTTTCCAAAGACCCCCTCCCTCCCTCCCTCCCTCCCTTCCTCCTGTCCTCCTTCCGCCCTTCATCCTCTGCAGCCTCCTTAACAAGGAAGGAGCCCCCCACCCCACCCCACCCCACCCCACCCCACCCCCGTTTCCCCTTGTCTGTGCTATGGGTGTACTGTGGTGTGCAGAAGAGGGGTTCCCTCTGAACCCCCCCCCCCCACAATTTAGCCTAGACGCTTAGTCTTGTCTGTTTCACTTCGCTCACCGAGGCCTGTCATCTCCCTTTTTCATGCCCACATCGGCCCCCACCACCACCCCTGGCCCAGTTCACCAAGTGCCCCTCCATTTGTCCCTGCACCCCTAAGATTTCCTCCTTGGCACCCACCCACCCATCCACCCCCAACACACACACACACACACACACACACACACACACACACACACACACACACACACACACACACACGAGACTCTGAGTCTGACCCAGATGGTGCCTGCAGAATGCCCTGGGCGGGGAAGGAGCCCCCAGGCTTTGGGGTTTTGAGGGTCACGTAGGAGTTGGTAACATCTGTAAAGAAGAGAAACTTTCGTTTACCTCTCCCCTTCTCCCCCCCACACACACACTCACAATGATGGAGGATTGGGAGGTGGAAGAGGGGAGGAAGATGGCTTCTCTCTCGTGCCCCCCCTCCCCTCCTCTCAGAGGGAGCTGGGAGAGAGCTCAGGATGACCCTCAACTGTTTGAATCCAGTATTTTATTTTTTTTCCTTTTAAAAAAGTTACTGTATTTATTATGACGATGATGACTCCCCGGTGCACAGGGGGGGCCAGATTCTGTTTCTCTAACCTCTTTGTAAATAAATGCACAGTGTTCCATATGTGGTGATCTCGAGTCCTGTTTTATTGCATTTCACTTTATTTTTTGATAGAGACAGAGAGATTGACGGGGAAGGGGAGGATGAAAAGAGACAGCTGCAGCACTGCTCCACTGCTCATGAAGCCTCCCCACCTGCAGGTGGGAACTGGGGGGCTTGAATCTGGGTCCATGTAAGTGGTAATGTCTGTGCTCTACCACCCGGCCTGTAGCTCACTTTCTGTGGAAAATCAGATGTACTTTTTCCTTTGGGACTATTGCTGATTGTTTTGGCTGTCCAGAAAATGACTAATTTATTTTTTACATGACATAGAATGGAAAGAGAGAGAGAGATGTGAGGGCACCATTCTGGTACTTTCAGTTCTAAGGAATAAACCAGGAGTTTCAAGCAGGCAGGTCCCGTGCTCTCCTGGATGAGCTATTTCACTGACTGCTACTCTTTGAAAAATACACATTTTCTTTATTTCAGAAGACCAAGGGATCAGAGCAACACTGGCATATGTAGTGCCAGGAATCAAACTTAGGGCCATATACTTGCAGGTCTGGAGCTCGACCATGGTACCACCTCCTAGGACAATTTTTATTATTGCTGTGATTATTTTACTTATTTATTTACTTATTACCAGAGCACTGCTGAGTTCTGGCTTTCAGAGATGCAGGGGACTGAATCTTAGACTTTGTGAAAGTCCTTTGCATGACCATTATGCTATATCCTCAGTCCCCTCCACCTTAAATTTTTTTCTTGAAGCCAGAGCACTACTTCCTGTGCACAGTGCCAGTGATTGAAACAGGAGCCTCAAGCCTGCAAGTCCTGCTTTTTATCTGCTGAGCCACCTCCCCAGCTGCTATTTTGTTTAAAAATAAAAACACATATTGCCTCAAAACAGAGGACTCTGGGAAAGGAGGGAAAAGGAGGGGTGGAAGGAAATTGTGGGATCCTGGTACCTAATGAATTTGTACTCCTATGTCAGTGACTGCACTGTAAAACACTAACCTCATCAATAAAAAAATAATTAAAATAAAATTTAAAAAAACATAGGGGTAGGAAGGACAGCATAATGGTTATGCAAAGAGACTCTCATGCCTGAGGTTCCAAAGTACCAGGTTCAATCCCCAGTGCCGCCATAAGCCAGAACTGAGCAGTGCTCTGGTAAAAATAAATAAAGACATATTTATTTATTGAAAGGCTAGAGAACTTGTTGTCATATGCAGTGCTGGAGATTGAACCCAGGACCTTGTATGCAAGACCTGTGCTCAACTCACTGAGCTATTTTATTTGATTACATCTGACCTTTAATTGAGTTTTGTTTGGTGATAAGTTCACAAAAAACGAAAACAGGGACCAGGTGGCGGCACACCTGGTTGAGTGCACATGTTACAGTGCTCAAGGAACCCGGGTCCTTCCCTCTCGATTTCTGGCTGTCTCTATCCAATAAATAAAGATAATAAAACAGTTTTTTAAAAAAATGAAAACAAGGGGGAGTTGGGTGGTAGTGCAGCGGGTTAAGTGCACGTGGTGCAAAGCTCAGAACCGGCATGAGAATCCTGGTTTGAGCCCCCAGCTCCTCACCTACAGGGGAATCGCTTCACAGGCCGTGAAGCAGGTCTGCAGGTGTCTTTATCTTTCTTTCCCCCCTCTGTCTTCCTCTCCTCTCTCCATTTTTCTCTGTCCTAACGATGACGACATCAATAACTACAACAACAATAAAAAACAAGGGCAACAAAAGGGCAAATAAATAAATATAAAAAAGGGGAAAATGGATACAAATCGAGTTTTTAAACAGGCAAACTGTGGCTGGGAAAGCAGGTCAACTACAGCAGGTCTTGCAGGCCTGAGACTCCCAGTTCAGTCGTCAGAGCCATATGTACTGGAATGCTGTTCTGATTTGTCTCGTGATGAAATAAAAGACAAATTTTTTTGGTGACAGGACCAGTGAAATCATATGTATAAGGCCCAAATCTCATAAAATAAATAAGAAGAAAAGGAGCTGGTTGGCGGTGCACCCAGTAGAACATATACATTGTCATGCTCAAGGACCCAGGTTCAAGGCCTCAGTCATCACCTGCCGAGAGGAAGCTTCATGAATGATGAAGCAGTACTACAGGTGTCTCTCTTTTTGTCTTTCCCTATCTCTCCTTTGCTGATTTCTCTTAGTTTCTGTCTAATAAATACATAAAATATGAAAAAAAATGAGGACCTCATGCTTGAGAATCCAGCACTTGATCCATGGTGGCAAATATTGCTAAGGGTGATTTCACAGAAATACATATATACACAGACAGACAGGTACAAAGACGTCACTGCAGCAAATCCTGTAACAGCAAAGCAGCTGGACACCTGGCAACTGGCTTAAATGGTGAGAATTCCCACACAGGAGTCTCTGCAGGTTCACCGTTCAGGTGAGTGATCTCGCCGGCCTGAGAAGTTTGCTGTCTTAAATAGATCAGGGATGGTCCAACTGGGAAGGTGACATTGAAACAGAGACTGAAGGAAGAGAGGTGAGATATTTGTGAGTGGGTATTTGGAGAAAGAACATCCCAGGCAACGGATTCAACCAATGTAAAGGTCCTGAGTCCAAAAAGGGGCTTGGCATGTGGAGCAGTCTGGGAGGTGGAGTAGTGCTTGAGTAATGGATTTAAAAGCATTAGATCCTGAGTTTGATACCTGGCATGGCATGTGCCAGAGTGATGCTGTGGCTTTCACTCTCTCCCCTCCTCATAAATAAATGTACTAAAAAACAGAAACAACTCCTCACCAAGGTGTCCTGGAGCCTCAACTCTCCAGAGCCCTAATCCACAAAGGAAAGATAGAAACAGTCTGGGGGTGGTCCAGGAGGTGGCACAGTGGATAAAGCATCGGACTCTCAAGCATGAGGTCTTGAGTTCAGTCCCTGGCAGCACATGTACCAGAGTGATAGCTGGTTTTTCCTATCCTATATTTCTCAATAAATCTTAAAAAGAAGGAAGGAAAGAAGTAGGTCGAGTGTATGTATCAACCTGTTAATGCCCATGTTCAGAAGAGAAGCAATTATAGTAGCCAGAACTACCTTCTGTACCCCCAAAAGATTTTTGGTCTATACTCCCAGAGGGGGAGAAATGTTAGGGGAAGATGACTAGAAGGCTCTGAAACCCAATTCTGTCGGGACCCAGAGAGAGGAAGGGAAAAAAGGAGAGACATTTGGAAGTAGTAATAGGTGTAGGTATGACTTAAAAGGTAAGAGAAGACAGGACAAAGGAAAATATGGGCAAAAGTATATAGAGATAGATAGTTATGTAAATAATAGTCAGTGCATATATGTGACCTTGGGAGAACCGCTGCAGTTTCTTTTTTTTTTCTTTCTTTATTTTTAAATATTCTGTTTTTGTTGCCCTTGTTTTATTGTTGTTATTGATGTCGTCGTTGTTCGATAGTACAGATAGAAATGGAGAGAGGAGGGGAAGACAGAGAGGGGGAGAGAAAGAGAGACACCTGCAGACCTGCTTCACTGCCTGTGAAGCGACCTCCCTGCAGGTGGGGAGCCGGGCTCCAACCGAGATCCTTAGGCCAGTCCTTGCGTTTTGCGCCACCTGTGCTTAACCCGTTGCGCTACTGCCTGACTCCCACAAGAATGAATTTCTTTCTTTTTTTTTTTAATATTTATTTTATTTATTCCCTTTTGTTGCCCTTGTTTTATTGTTGTAGTTATTGTTGTTGTTGTTGTTGTTGTTGGATAGGACAGAGAGAAATGGAGAGAGGAGAGGAGGGGAAGACAGAGAGGAGGAGAGAAAGATAGACACCTGCAGACCTGCTTCACCATCTGTGAAGCGACTCCCCTGCAGGTGGGGAGCCGGGGGCTTGAACCGGGATCCTTATGCCGGTCCTTGTGCTTTGCGCCACCTGCGCTTAACCCGCTGCGCTACAGCCCGACTCCCCACAAGGGTGAATTTCATAAACTTGATTGGTTGATTGAAGGGAGAGAAAATAAACAGATCATCACTTTTACTATATGTAGTACTGGGAAATGAACTCGGGATCTCACACATGCAAATCCTGTGCTCCCAGAGTTACCTTCATAGACGCACTAGCGCACCCGAACACACTGCACCAAGGACTCATGATGTGTGACACTGCTGAGTGGCCTCTTGGACTCAATTTATTTTTCATTTCTTGAGAGAGAGAGAGGAGAGACACCACAGCACTAGTTCACCATCCATGGAGTTTCCTGGGCCATCCATGGTAGTTAATGTGCTGGGTGCTCAAATCCAGGGCCTCATACACTATAAGGAATGTGTTCTACTGAGTGAACTACCTTCCAGTATTTTAAAATGTTACTCTCCTATTTTTATGAGGAGGTGGATGTGGAGGAGGAGGAGATGAGAGAAGAGGAGGAGGAGAGAGAAAGAACAGAGCACTGCTCAGGCTCAGCTCTGGCATATGGCCATGCTGGGGATCAAACCAGGGTCATGAAGAATACAAATCCTGTGCTCCAATGTCTGAACCATATGTGTGGACTTCGTGGTATGGGCCTCAGTCCCATTACATCCACCTCTATAATCTCTTTCTCCCCATAACTCAAGTCTCTCTTCTGCTGAGAAATCTCCCAGAGCTAGCATCTCCTCTCCTCACAGTAAAAACCAAAATCCTTACTAAGGCCCAGAGACCCCCACATAAGATAGGTATTCTTTCCATTCTCTTCCCTTCCCTCTCCTTGCTCCCAAGACCCCAATCTCATTGGGTTCCCTCACTGACAGTGTCTTTCTCTTTTTTTCTGTTAGTGAGTGATTTATAAAATTACCAAAAAAGGGTACAATCCTACACCATTCCCTCCACCAGACTTGTGTATATCTATTCCCTGTGTTAGAAACTGCAGTGGTGGGGAGTCGGGCGGTAGCACAGCGGGTTAAGCGCAGGTGGTGCATAGCGCAAGGACCGGCATAAGGATCCTGGTTCGGGGTCAGGCGGTAGCGCAGTGGGTTAAGTGCACGTGGCACAAAGCCCAAGGACCAGCGTAAGGATCCTGGTTCGAGCCCCCTGCTCCCCACCTGCAGGGGTATCGCTTCACAGACGGTGAAGCAGGTCTGCAGGTGTCTATCTTTCTCTCCCCCTGTCTTCCCCTCCTCTCTCCATTTCTCTCTGTCCTATCCAACAATGACGACATCAATAACAATAATAAGTACAACAATCAAAAAACAACAAGGGCAACAAAAGGATCCTGGTTCGAGCCACCAGCTCCCCACCTGCAGGGGAGTCTCATCACAATCAGTGAAGCAGGTCTGCAGGTGTCTCTCTTTCTCTCCCCTCTCTGTCTTCCCCTCCTCTCTTCATTTCTCCCTGTCCTATCTAACAACGACAACAATAATAATTACAATAAAAACAAGGGCAACAAAAGGGAAAATAAATACAAAAATTTTTTAAATTCATCCTTGTGGTGGGGGAGGTGGCACAGTGGATAAAAGCATTGGACTCTCAAGCATGAGGTCCTGAGTTCAATCTCCGGCAGCACATGTACCAGAGTGATGCCTGGTTCTTTCTCTCCTCTTATCTTTCTCATTAATAAGTAAATAAAATCTTTTTTAAAAATTCACCCTTGTAAAGAATAAAGCTCAGAGACTTGTAGTATATTCCAAGCTATGCAATGATCACAAGTTCAGAACATCTCCATCACCCCCCAAAAACTGTACCCCTTACTTGTCATCCTGCATTCCCTCATCCCCAGCAACTTCTAAGCTGTTTTTGTCTCCATCCATTTGCTCTTTTGGGACACAGAAAGCAATGCAGTGTGTGGAGTTCTGCGGCTGGCTTCTTTCACTTAGAAGTGTTTTCTAAGTGATGGACACTGCAACTCGTGTTAGTACTTTGCATCTTTTTATTGCCAGATGGCATTCCATTGTTTGGCTATGCCACATGTGACTTAGCCATTCATCATCTGAGGGACACTTGTCTTGTTTCCATTCTGGGGCTATTTTGAGTAACACCACTAATGAACACAGAATATTAGAGTCCAAGTTTGATTGTGGACATATGTTTCTATTGCTCCCAGGGAAATACCTGGGAGTGCGTTGCCGGGTCATGTGGTAACTCTTAACATTCTGAGAAACTGCCAGACTGTTTTCTGAAACAGCTGCACCACTTAATGTTGGAAGGTTGCAATTCCTTACTAACGTTTTCTGTTAACAAGATCTTTTTTTTTTAATTTTTCTATTTCTTTTTAAAAAATATTTATTTCCTTTTGTTGCCCTTGTTGTTGCTGATGTCATTGTTGTTGGATAGGACAGAGAGAAATGGAGAGAGGAGAAGACAGAGAAGGAAAGAAAGATAGATACCTGCAGACCTGCTTCACTGCCTGTGAAGCGACCTCCCTGCAGGTGGGGAGCCGGGCTGGAATCAGGATCCTTATGCCGGTCCTTGCGCTTTGCGCCATGTGCGCTTAACCCGCTGCGCTACCGCCTGACTCCCCTTTTTTCTTTCTTTTTAATTCTTTATTATTGGATAGAGACAGAGAAATAGAGAGGGGGGAGGGAGACAGAGAGGGAAAGAGACTCAGAGACCTGCAGCTCTGCTTCACCACTCATGAAGCTTTCCCCTTGCAGGTGGGGACCAGGGGCTTGAACCCAGGTCCTTGCACACTATAATGTGTGCACATAACCTTGGTGTGCCATTGCCTGGTCCCCCTAAGGTCTTCAAGGTACTCTTTTCTTTGTGGAGCTGGTGTCTCCTGTGGGCACCATTTCACCGCTACTAGACTGCTTATTGTCTTATTTGAGCAGAGCCCTGCTCATCTCGGGCTCTTGGTGGTACAATGGACCAGCATGGTTGCAGCAGCAGAGGCTGGGAGAGTTGACTGAACTGGAGAGAGACTCTGGAGATGAAGTTAATGGGGTTTCCTTCTAGATCAGTTGTGGGGTGTGAGAAAGGGAGGGGAGTCAAGAATGACCCCCCAGAGATCATCAACCTAGATGAGTAAGGTAATGAGGGTTGGGCAGGAGAGACAGCATAATGTTCTTTCAGAAAGACTTTCATGCATGAAGCACCAAATGTCCCAGGTTCAATTCCCCATACCTCCAAAAGTACACTGGTCTCTTTTTCTCTGTATCTCATTAAAATAAATAAGGGACCAGGCGCAACCAGTTCAGTGTACATGTCACCATATACAAGTTTTCACGTGGGTTCAATTGCCTGGTCCCCATCTAAGGGGGAAGCTTCACAAGCAGTGCAGCAGGTCTACAGCTGTCTCTCTTTCTCTCTCCCTTTCTATCTCTCCTTCTCCTCTCGGTCTCTCTCTGTCTTATTAAATAAAAATATATTTTAAAATGAAAAATATTTCAGTTCCCAGCACCTCCATAAGATAGAGCTGAGCAGTGCTCTGGTTTTTCTGTGTGTCTCTCTCACTAAAATAAAATATTAAAAATAAAAGATTATGGGAGTCAGGCGGTAGCGCAGTGAGTTAAGCGCATGTGGGGCGAAGCACAAGAACCTGCGTAAGGATCCCGGTTTGAGCCCCTGGCTCCCCTCCTGCAGGGGAGTCACTTCACAAGCTGTAAAGCAGGTCTGTAGGTTTCTATTTTTCTCTCCCCTTCTCTGTCTTCCCCATCTCTCTCTGTCCTATCCAACAACAATGACCTCAATAACAACAATAATAATAAGTACAACAATAAAATAACAAGGGCAACAAAAGGGAAAAATAAATAGTTTAAAATTAAAAATAAATAAATAAACAAAACATTATGAGGGTAGGTTTGAATTTGAAACCAGTGAAGTCAGATGTGCTGAGTTTGAGATCCCCCCAGACATCTAGGTGGGGAGATGCAGTGGGGGCTGGGGGGTGCCGCATATTCCCTAGAATGACTGGGGCCTTTATGTCACACTTCTTGAATAATAACAAACCTGGGCTGAAGTGGAATTCAGGGTCTTATTTCCTCCCTCTCACAAATGGGGACAGTCATACTCTTGGCCATGTCAACTTAAATAAAATATTACCCGTATATATAGAGAAAGAGGGAACTTTGTTTAATTCCAGAATTGGTATTTTTAGATGTGATGGGAGAGAAGACAGAACCCACTTGGGAACACTGGTCAGTTTCCTAGGGGGGCAGAGGTCTCCCTATACAGTACAGAGAAGAAAGGGGAACTTTACACCACAATGACATCTTTTTTTTTTTTTAAAGAGAAAAGACAAGAATGTTTCTGTCCAATAGATAAATAAAAATAATTTTAAAAATTCAAAAATGAGACAAGAGAAGGCAGGGAAACAGAAAGAGTAAAAGAGACCACAATCACCCAAGGTTCCTTCAGTGAGATGGGAGCCAGGCTTGACCCTGAGTTGTGCCCTTGACAAAGCAGCGCACTATCCCAGTGAACTATCTCGCCAGCCAGCAAAGTAAAAAGAAACAAGACTCCTGCGTGAGGGTAGATGGTGCCATTTCTGGGGAGAACAGCTCCTGTTAAGTCTCATACTATCACTTGGGGCAGAAAAGATACCCTAGGGTTGTGTTAGGTGTGTGTGTGTGTGTGTGTGTGTGTGTGTGTGTGTGTGTGTGTGTGTGTGAAGTTAGAAACAAAGGTTTTCGGGGAGTCGGGCAGTAGTGCAGCGGGTTAAGTGCACATGGCCCGAAGCGCAAGGACCGGCATAAGGATCCCGGTTCAAACCCCAGGCTCCCCACTTGTAGGGGAGTCGCTTCACAGGTGGTGAAGCGGGTCTGCAGGTTTCTTTCTCTCTGTCTTCCCCTCCTCTCTCCATTTCTCTCTGTCCTAACAACAACAATAATAACTACAACATCAATAAAAAGGGCAATAAAAGGGAAAATAAATAAATATAAATAATAATAAAAAAGAAACAAAGGTTTTCGAGCTTGTGGCTGTTGCGGTGAGCAGGCCCTCCCCGGCTTCCCTTGGCACCTGGGGGGGTGGAGGGTCTGGGCTCCAGGAGCCAGGAGGGGAGCGACTTCGCAGGTCTCGCTAAGTAAGAACAAAAGGGGGGTGTCCTTCATTTCTGAGCTCGGACAGATGATGCACTCCTCCTCTTCCCAAGTTTATTCCACAGTCAGGATGCTGAGGTGGTGCCCGTGCTCCGCGGGGCCGCACTGCACCCCTGGAGGTGAAGGTTCCAGGAGGGAAGCGGAGGTCACATGCGGTCCCCTGCGCCGGCCACTGTCGCGGAGCCGAGTTTGCCCCTGGGGCTGGGGGCTGCCCGGGCCACAGACTGTTGATGGAAACCAGCTGCAGGAGGCGCCGAGGCTCGGCGCACGCCCAGGCCCCTCCCCGGCGCCGGCAGACCCCGCTAAGGGGGACACGGGGGCGCCCTGGCTCCCCTCCCCCTCTTCCGCAGCCGAGCCCGGGGCCTTGGCACGTCCGGTGCGCCTGATGCTTTCCAGATGTGAGCCTGGCCCTCCTCCCCCACCTGGCCCCTCGGCTCCCCATCGAGAGCGGGGGAAGGGAGCCAGGGTCCAATGCTCCCCTCCACCCTCCCATCAGATCGCTACCAGGCAGCCCGGCCCGTGTCCCCGCCCCCTCTCGTCTGGCTTCCCTGTCCCGGCAGTTAAAAAAAAAAAGAAAGAAAAGAGAAAAATCGAATGGTTTGCAAATGGTTTGGAGTTGACTGCGGTAGAGACGCTCCTCCCTCCACCTCCATCTCTTCCCGGGGCTCCCGCCTCCGCCGGGACCACAGCAGTCTGCGGCTGCCTGGTCGGGATCCGCCCCCTCGGTCTCACGGTAACCACGCCCCCAACGCTATTGGCCACGCCCCTGTGTCTGTAGCCACGCCCCGCCGTCCAGTTCTCAGCTTATGGCATCTCTCCTCCCTCTCCCTTTTCCTTTCTCTCTTTCTCCTTCTCTCTCTCTCTCAAAAGGTTTTTTTTTAACCAGTTTTTTTTTTTAAAAGATTTTATTTATTTTATTGATGAGAAAGATAGAAGGAGAGAGAGAAAGGGCCAGACATCACTCTGGTACATGTGCTGCCGGGGACTGAACTCTGGCCCTCATGCTTGAGAGTCTAGTTCCTTAACCACTGCGCCACCTCCCGGACCACATAACCAAAGCTTTTAAAAAATATATATATTTTGGGAGTCGGGCGGTGGCGCAGCGGGTTAAGCGCACGTGGCACAAAGCGCAAGGACCTGCGTAAGGATCCCAGTTTGAGCCCCCGGCTCCCCACCTGCAGGGGAGTCGCTTCACAAGCGGTGAAGCAGGTCTACAGGTGTCTGTCTTTCTCTCCTCTCTGTCTTCCCCTCCTCTCTCCATTTCTCTCTGTCCTATCCAACAACAACGACATTAATAACCACAACAATGTTAAACAACAAGGGCAACAAAAAGGAAAATAAATAAATAAATAAACTTAATTTATAAAAAAATATATATTTTATTTACTTATAAATGAGAAAGAGAGGAGGAGAAGGAGAAAGAACCAGATATCAATTTGGTCCATGTGTAGCTGGGGACTGAACTCGGGACCTGGTGCTTGAGAGTCCAATGCTTTATCTGTTGTTAAAATTCGTAGGCTCTAGCTGGCCGGGCTAGCTTCACGGGGGGGGGGGGGGGGGGTAACAGAGACGCGGAGACAACGGCTGGGCAGGGATGCTGTATTTCTTTATTCAGGAACAACAATTCATAAACTAAGACAAACTAATCTTGTGCCTCTTTGTCTCTCTCTTGCAAGCTGTTTCTGTATCATAGTACCTTGGTCTTTCTAAATGTCTCTGGGTCTCTATCTCTCTTTTTCATTCATATATATATATATATATAAATATATATTTACATATATATTCTAAAGAGATATAGAAAGAGACAGACCAGAGTGCTGCTCACTTCTGGCTTATGGTGGTGCTAGGGACTGAATTGGGATCTCAGAGCCTCAGGCATGAAAGTCTTTCGCAGAACTACTATGCAATCTCCCCAGCCCAAAGTTATTTATTTAATTTAATTTAATTTTTTTTAATTTCTTTATTGGAGAATTAATGTTTTACATTCGACAGTAAATACAATAGTTTGTACATGCATAACATTTCCCAGTTTTCCATATAACAATACAACCCCCATTAGGTCCTCTGTCATCCTTCTTGGATCTATATTCTCCCTACCCACCTACCCCAGAGTCTTTTACTTTGGTGCAGTACGCCAAATTACTTAATTTCCCATTTACTTAATTTTAACCAGAGCGCTGCGCAGCTGTGGCTTATGGTGGTGCAGGGATTTGAACCCTCTGGGAGTTCAGAGCCTCGGACATGAAAGTCGTGGTATAACCATCATGTCTCCCCAGCCCTTCTCTATCTTTTCCTAAACCTCTTCCTCCAGCCACCCCTGAATATCTCTGTGTGCCCATCTGCCTGCACTTCAGTTGTCGTCCTCTGCTCGGAAGCAGCCTTCACTTTCTAGTTCTCCAGCTCCTCCCGCTGTTGCTTCCGCCAGCCTGCCTGGGGCGCCTGGCCCGGGCGGCTCCCGCCTCCTCACCAACCTGCGGGCCGCGGGCGCCCTCGTGTGGCGGGCCTGGGAGAGGTCAGGAGAGGCCAGAGTGAGCGCTGGGGGAGACACTGGGTCACTGGGTGCACACGGGTGACTGGGGGGAGGAGTGACGCCAAGGGAGTTTAATGCTGTGAGATCACATGTGACGTCAGAGGTCGCGTGTGACGTCTGCAGACCTGGTGTGACTCTGGAACCGTGTGTGCATGACTGTGAAACTTGCCTGAGTGGACACAGACAACATGCAGGGGACAGTGTGTGACTCTGGAAGGTTGGGTGTGCTCAAGCGGCTACTGGGGTGGGAGGCGGCTGTTTGTGGCATCAAGTGACAGTGTGTGTGTGTGAATGAGTATGACCGTGTACACCTGGTGAGGACAGGAATGTTGTGTGGGTCCCTCCCGCAGATGACATCGTGGGAGAGGGGGCAACACTGAATAAGTGAGTCACAGGGGTGAGAAGGCAGAGTGGCAGCCCTTTGGGGGACTGGGTGTGACAGCCACCGTGTGAGCGTGCGGTAAGAAACCGGATGTGACTTTGTGTGACGCTGAGATCAAGTGGGATACTGAGTGGCTGGAGCAGTGCCATGACAGTGTGAGAGTGTGTGACAGCTGTGTCTGAGACAGACTGCGTGGGACTCAGCTACTCAGCTAGGGAGTCTAAACATGACTCTGTGTGTGTGTGTGTGTGTGTGTGAGAGAGAGAGAGAGAGAGAGAGAGATGCAGACATCAGAGTGGTGCTAACCCAGCGTGTGTAGCTCTATATGATAGAAGAGGTGTGACAGGGACACTGCCACACTGGGAGACTGTGTAGGAACATGTGTGCCTGGGGGCTGGGTGGTAGCGCAGTGGGTTGAGCGCACATGGCATGAAGGGCAGGGACCGGCTTAAGGGTCCCAGTTCGAGCCCCCAGATCCCCACCTGCAGGAGGGGTCACTACACAGGTGGTGAAACAGGTCTGCAGGTGTCTATCTTTCTCTTTCCCTCTCTGTTTTCCTCTCCTCTCTCGATTTCTCTTTGTGCTATCCAACAACGACAGCAATAATAACAACAATGATAAACAACAAGGGCAGCAAGCAGGAAAAAAATAACCTCCTGGAGCAGTGGATTCATAGTGTAGGTACTGAGTCCCAGCGATAACATTTGAGGAAAAAAAAAAAAAAAGAACATGTGAGTCTGTTCATTTGTGGATTTGTGACTGGTATACCTTGTATCCCTTGGCGAGGGTTAAGCACACATGGCGCTGAGCACAGGGATCCATGTAAGGATCCTGGTTCGAGCCCCCAGCTTCCCAGCTGGGGGGAGGTCACTTCACAAGGGGTGAAGCAGGTCTTCAAGTGTCTATCTTTCTCTCTCCCTCTCTATTTTCTCCTCTCGACTTTTTAAGTAATTTTTAATTTTTAAAATATTTATTTATTTCCTTTTGTTGCCCCTTGTTATTTTATTGTAGTTATTATTGTTGTTGTTGATGTCGTTGTTGTTGGATAGGACTGAGAGAAGTGAAGAGAGGAGGGGAAGACAGAGAGGGGGAAAGAAAGACAGACACCTGCAGACCTGCTTCACCGCCTGTGAAGCGACTCCCCTGCAGGTGGGGAGCCGGGGGCTTGAACTGGGATCCTTAGGCCGGTCCTTGCGCTTTGAGCCACCTGCACTTAACCCGATGCGCTACTGCCCGACTCCCCTCTCTTGACTTTTCTCTGCCCTATCCAACAACAACAACAAGGGCAACAAAAATGGGAAAAATGGCTTCCAGGAGCAGCACCAAGCCCCAGAAATAACCCTGGAGGCAAAAAAAAAAAAAAAGAAAGTACTGCTCAGCTCTGGATTATGGTGATGCCTGGGATTGAATTTGGGACCTCACAGCCTCAGGCATGAAAGTCTTTTTGCATAGCTATTATGCTATCTCCTCAGCTCCAGACATAATTTTAAAAAATATATTTCACTAGCTTGTTGAACAAGTCATGATGTATTTGTGCATAGGAAAGTATGTTAGGAGTTTTCTGACAGCCCAATACTTACTTATTCATTTATTGGACAGAAACAGAAAGAAGCTGAGAGGGAAGGGGGAGAGAGGGAGAGAGACACCTGCAGCCCTGCTTCACTACACATGAATCTTCCCCATGTAAGTGGGGATGGGGGGGTTGAACCTGGGACTTTGCACATGACACTGTGCATGCATAACAGAATATGCTATCACCCAGCATCTCCATAATTTTCTTTTCTTTCCTTTGCCTCCAGGGTTATCACTGGGGCTCGGTGCCTGCACCAAGAATCCATTGCTCCTGAAGACTATTTTTCCCCCTTCTGTTGCCCTTGTTGTTTATCATTGTTGTGGTTATTGTTATTGTTGTTATTGATGTCATTGTTGTTGGATAGGACAGAGAGAAATGGAGAGAGGAGGGAAAGATAGAGGGGGGAGAGAAAGCTAGACACCTGCAGATCTGCTTCACCACTTGTGAAGCGACCATCCTGCAGGTGGGGAGCCAGGGGCTCAAACCAGAATCCTTAACCTGCTGCACTACTGCCCGACCCCCCATAATTTTTATAATATTCTATGTGCTAGTGCAAGACAAAGGTTTCCCAGGGTTAATAACATGTCACCGTGTAAGGTTGGTTCTGAGAAAGTGTCTGTAAATGTGTTGTATGACACCTTAAGAGACTGTGTGTGACCCTGTGTCAAACTGTCTTTTTTCACTTTCTCTCTCACCAGAGCATTGCTCAGCTCTGGCTAGTGGTGGAGTCCCGGATGAAACCTGGGACCTCTTACATGCGGGTCCTCAGTGCTCTCTTACTGGCTGCTGTTGGTACATCTGACTGTTCGTGTGACAGAAGGGGCTGTGTGTGACCATGTGACAGGGACCGTGGGAGGTTGGAGAGCAGGTCATGAGACTTGTGGCCACAGTCTGAATCTGCCTGTGATGCACAGGGGAGCTTGTGTGGTGAAAGAGGACGTCTGTGATGGGGTGACACTGAGGTAGCAGGTGGAGCGGGTGGGAGAGAATCCCAGAGCACAGCTGCAGAGATGTGTGTGTGTGTGTGTGTGTGTGTGTGTGTGTGTGTGTGTGTGTGTTTGAGAGACATGGAGGAGGCTGGAAGAGAGATAGAGGGAGAGAGACAGTGGACAGGAGCCACAGTGACACGGGGATTGAAACTCAGGAAAACAAAGCAGGGGAGGACAGATGCAGAGACAGGACCCAGGTTGGCGGGGTGGAGGTGGCAGGGGAGGCAGGAGGCGGTCTGCAGGGACTGCGCCCCAGGAGAGGGGGCGGGGCAGGGCAGGGAGGGGGCCACCTAGTCACAGCTTCCCAGCCTCCACCACCCGCCGCCATCCTGCCCGCCATCCTGCCTGAAGCAGCAACAGGTAGGAGACAGTCCTGGTTCCCCTGCTCCATCCCCATCACTCTGTTCACCCAAGAATGAATGAGTGAGGGCTGAGTGAATGAATGACTTTGTACTTCTGTGTCACTGTGGCTGGGTCTCCACCGTGTGTTCCTCCTTGACCCTCCTCTCTCCCCCTTCATCACTTCATCTCCTCCCCTCCTTTCCTCTCTCTCTCTTACATCTCCCTCCTCCTCCTTTTCTTTCTCTCTCACATCTCCCTTCCATCAGCATCCTTCCTCTATTCCTCCACCAGTCCTTCTGTCCATCCTCTCTAACCCCATACTCCATCCCCACCCTGCCCTTCTCAGTCCTTTGTCCCTTCTCTGCCTCTCTCCCTGCTGTCACTCTTTCTCTTATTCCTCTGTTCATCCCTTCTGCATTCTCTCCATCTCTTTTCCCCCTTACTGCTCTCTTTCTCCCCCTCCTGTATTTCCCCCAGTGCCTCAATCTCTCCCTCTGTCCTTTTCTCTCTCTCTCTGTCCCTCCATGTGTGTTTCTCTCTCTCTCCTCTCCCAGTCAAGGCTGTACCACCCCCACCCCCAGGCTGCTAATGAGCAGAGGAGCCTTTGAGGTGGCCAGGGCTGGGGTGGGGGCTCCCCAAGGGGGGTGGAGGGGCAGCTGCTGCCCAGGGCCTAATGAGGCCCCCTCTGCGCCCCTCCCGCCGCGATCTTAATTCCTTCTTCTCCCTGGAGTCCCCGCTAATTGGCCTGGGGAGGGCCCCCTCCTGACTCCTGCTCTTTCCCAGGGGCGGGGGATGGGGGGAGAAGGACACCTGGCTCCGGATCCTGCACCTGTGGCCCTGTCCTGCTCTCAGCCTCCCAGCCTCCTCCCTGTCTGCCCTCACCCCCGGCCCTTCCTCCCCCCACCTTCCTCAGCCCCCCACTCTGTGCACCCCTCTGTCCCTTCTCTTAGCGTCTTCCTCGCTCATCACCCCCCCCATCCGGCCTACCTCTGGGTGCCCCATCTTCTTTTCTCTGCACCCCCTTCTCTTTTCCTCTCCCTTCTCCACCTGCCTCTGGGGACCCCAACTGAGTGCTCTTCCGCCTACGTTACTCCGTCTCACGCCTACCCTTCGGGGGTCCCACCACGACCCCTTCCGAGGAGGATGCACAGTTGTCCCGGCCCACAGCACCCCCCCCCCCCAGTCCCTCTCTCCTGCCCGGCTTTTAACCCCTTCCCCAACGCAGCCATGTCCAACAACATGGCCAAGATCGCGGAGGCCCGCAAGACGGTGGAACAGCTGAAGCTGGAGGTGAACATCGACCGCATGAAGGTGCCAGGTCGGGTGGAGAGGGAGGTGGGGTGGGGGGGCCTGAGGGTCTGGGTGGGGAAATTCCCTTGGAGAGATCACCTGGGTGGGTGGGTGAGTGGGGGAAAGGGGTAGGGCAGTGTCTGCGGAGGGGCCCGGGTAATGGGAGGAGCCTACGCAGGGGGCGGGACCCGAGGGGGCGGGGCTATGTCCTCGTTGGGCTGTAGGGGCCAGAAAAGGCAAGCGCAGCAGCCTGGGGGGATAAGGCGTGGCCTATAGGGGCGTGGTCGTTTACGAGGAGGGGATTGTGGGCGGGAAGGCCAATGGAAGAAGCCCGGGCCGGGGCAGGACTTACTAGGGTGGGCCAGTCAGTGGGAGGAGCCCTGTAGGGGGCGGGGCCTGGTCAAGCCCTAGTATATAAGGGCGGGTTGTTTGATGGGCAAGGGCCGGGTTCTGAGCGGGGCTGTGGGCGCCCCAGGTGTCCCAGGCCGCTGCCGAGCTCCTGGCCTTCTGCGAGACTCATGCCAAAGACGACCCGCTGGTGACGCCGGTGCCAGCAGCAGAGAACCCCTTCCGTGACAAGCGCCTCTTCTGCGTCCTGCTCTGAACCCTCCCTCTTTCTACCTCCCCATCCCCGCCAAAGAATGAACTCAATAAACTGTGGTGACTGTGGTGGTGTCTGTGCTTAAGGGAGTAATTGAGTCACATGCAGTACGTGGGGACACTAGGGAGGCACCCACGTCCCTTCTCAACCCTTCTGAAGTCACGTGGGGGCGGATGGGGGTGTGGACGCCCAGGGAATTCGAAGCAAGAAGCAAATGAGGGGCCCTGGCCAGCATTGCGACTCTGGGACCTTGGCTTCTCTTAGGATTATTTCATTTGTAATATTCAGTAGTTTTCAGATGAGGAAACTTAAGTAAGAGGTGGCCATGTGCTAAAAATCACACAGCAAAGAGGTAAAAGGGTGAAGGTCGTGGACTTCATTGCCCACTGCATCCCTTAGTTGGCCTCTTCTTTGCTCCGTGCTGGGTCTAAAGTTCTAAGGAAGCTCAGTGCAGCCTGCCCCTCTCACTTCTGAATAATTCCATCTCACAAGCTCCCATTTAAAAAAATTATTACCACCAGGGTTTTCACTGTAACCCAGTATCTGCATAAGGAATCACTCCCCTTTTTATTTATTTATTTTAAATAAAAACAAATAAATTGAGAGGGGAAGGGGAGACAGAGAGGGAGACAGAAAGACACCTGAAGACCTGCTTCACCCCTGATAAAGTCACCCCCCACCCTGCAAGTGGGAAGCAGGGGCTTGAACCAGGTCCTTGTGCATGGTAATGTGTGTGTTCTATATCAGGTGCACCACCAGGCCCCTCATTCCCTTTTGTTCACTTCCAGTTAACCTCTGTCATGTCTGTTCTTGAGCCTTGCACTTCATTCATTCATTCATTCATTCATTCTTCTAAGCATCTGTGAACTTAAGGAAACAGCTGTGACTCAGACCAGACACTACACTCCTGGGACTCAGAGTCAATGACAGCTTTACATATTCCCAGAATAGAGATGGCCCAGAATGGCAGGGCTGGGGTGGGAAAACTCAAAAGGGGGCGCAGCAATGGGGGTGCTCTGGGAGAGCTTCCTGAAAGAGGGAACATCTAAGCTGGGAGAAAGTATAATAAAACTTGGGAACCAGAGCACTGCTTAGTTGATGGTGGTATCAGGGATTGAACCTGGGACTTTGAAACCTCAGGCCTGAAAGTTTTCCTGCATAGTCATTATGTTATCTTTCCCCATCTTATTATTTTCCTTTTAAAAGAATTACTTTATTTTATTTTTAAAAACATTTAATGGGGGAGTTGGGCAGTAGCGCAGTGGGTTAAGCGCACATGGCGCAAAGCCCACTGCGTGTAAGGTGTAAGGATCCCGGTTCAGGCCCCCGGCTCTCCACCTGCTGGGGAGTCGCTTCACAAGTGGTGAAGCAGGTCTGCAGGTGTCTTTCTCCCCTCTCTGTCTTCCCCTCCTCTCTCCATTTTCTCTCTGTCCTATCCAACAGCAACGACATCAATAACAACAACAATCACTACAACAATAAAATAACAAGGGCAACAAAAGGAAATAAATAAATATTTAAAAAATAATAATAAAACATTTAATGGGGGCTGGACAGTGGTACACCCAGTTAAGCACACAAAGTACTAAGTGCAAGGCTCTGGGTTCAAGCCCCACCTACAGGAGGATTGCTTCACAAGCAGCAAAGCAGGTCTTTCTCCCTCATTATCTCCCCCTCCTCTCTCAATTTATCTCTGTCCTGTCCAATAAAATGGAAAAAATGGCCACCAGGAGCAATAGATTCGTAGTTCTGGCATCGAGCCCCACAATAACCCTGGAGAAAATAAGAAAGATAGAAAGGAAGAAAAGATTAAAAAGTCATCATTAAATAAAACTTATTTGTTAAGCGCATATGGTGCAAAGCGCAAGGACCTGTGTAAGGATCCCGGTTCAAGCCCCTGACTCCCCACCTGCAGGGGAGTCGCTTCACAGGCAGTGAAGCAGGTCTGCAGGTGTCTATCTTTCTCTCCCCCTCTCTGTCTTCCCCTCCTCTCTCCATTTCTCTCTGTCCTATCCAACAACAATGACATCAGTAACAACAACAACAATAATTACAACAATAAAACAACAAGGGCAAGAAAAGGAAATAAATTTTTTAAAAAAAAAAAAAAACTTAATCAGAGAAAGAGAGAGAAGACCAGAGCATCATTCAGTTCAGCAGATGGTCATGCCAGGAATGGAACGGAGCTCATGACCTCACATATGCAAGTCCTTTGCTCTGTCACTAAACTACCTGCCTGGTCACAATGATGTGCTTTGCTCTGGGGACACAGAACAAAGGGATGATGGTCAGATTCCTGTTTCCAAGTTCACATGTTCCTGACCCACTGGACTATATGGCATAACTGCAACTATGTTTGCTTGACTTCCTATTTTGGGTTTACTTAATGTTTAAATGTATTTCTTTTATTTCTTTTTTTAAGCAAAGCACTGTTCGGTTCTGGCTTATGGTGGTTCTGGGGACCAAACCTGGGACTTTGGAGCCTCAGGCATGAGAGTCTCTTTGCATAATAATTATCTATCTACCCCTGCCATTTCTTTTTCTTTTTTTTTAATTTTTAAAAAATATTTATTTTCTTTTGTTGCCCTTGTTGTTTTATTGTTGTAGTTATTATTGTTGTTATTGATGTCATTGTTGTTGGAAAGGACAGAGAAATGTAGAGAGGAGAGGAAGATAGAGAGGGGGAGAGAAAGACAAACACCTGCAGACCTGCGTCACTGCCTGTGAAGTGACCCCCCCCTGCAGGTGGGAAGCCGGGGGCTGGAACCGGGATCCTTACACCAGTCGTTTTGCTTTGCGCCACCTGCGCTTAACCTGCTGAGCTACCACCAGACTCCCTCCCTTTTTTTTTTTCTAGAGGGATCCTCAGGAGACAGAATAATGGTCATACAAAAGACTTTCCTGGGAGTTGGGCGGTAGAGCAGCGGGTTAAACACATATGGTGCAAAGTGCAAGGACCGGCAAAAAAATCCTGGTTCGAGCCCCCGGCTCCCTACCTGCAGGGGAGTTGCTTCACAGGCGGTGAAGCAGGTTTGCAGGTGTCTATCTTTCTCTCCCCCTCTCTGTCTTCCCCTCCTCTCTTGATTTCTCTCTGTCCTATCCAACAATAATAAATACAACAACAAAAAAACAACAAGGGCAACAAAAGGGAATAAATAAATATTTACAAAAATATTTTTTAAAAAAGACTTTCCTGCCTGAGAAACTGAAGTCTCAGGTTCAATCCTCAGCACTATCATCACCCAGAGCTGAGTAGTGGTCTCTATCTCTGTATCTCTGTCTTTCCTTTTCTTCTCTTCTCTATTATTATTTTCTCCAGGGTTATCACTGGGGCTCAGTCCTGGCACTACAAATCCACCATTCTTGCCAGCCATTTTTTCCTTTTTTGATTTTTTAAAATTTATTCTATTTTATATGGTAATACAGAGAGAAATGGAGAGGGGAGGGAAGATAGAAAGGGAGGGAAAGATAGACACTTGCAAACCTGTGAGGCATCCCCCCTGCTGGTGAGGAGATGAGGGCTCGAACCCAGATCCTTGTGCAGCTTCTTGCACTTAGTACTATGTACACTTAACCAGGTATGCCACTGCCCAGCCCCCTCTGTATCTCTTTCACTAAAAATAAATACATAAACAAACAAAAAAACAAAATTTAGAATTTTTTTTTGGCCACTGGAATTATCAGTGGGGCTTGATGCCTGCATGTTTCTACCATTCCCAGCAGTCTTTTTTTTCTTCTTCTTTAGATGGAGGGTTAGATACAGACAGAGAGAGAGAGGAGAGACACTTGCACCACTTCTCTGATGCTCCTGTAGCTTCCTCCCAGGGTGGGTGCTGAAGCTGGGTTTTTGTGCTTAGTGCTGTGTGCTTTACCATTTGTGCCAGCACTTAGCCCCTTAAAAGTGGTGTGTGTGTGTGTGTGTGTGTGTGTAGGTGTGGGGTGTGGGTGCTTTTATTGCTCTCAGATTGCTTTTTCATTCAGGAAGAGAGACAGAGAAGGAGAGCCACCACAGTCCCATAACCTCCCCTGGTGCCAGTGGCACTCCCTTGAGGTGCTGGGACTCAGTCCTGGGCAAGGCAGATGACCTAGTTGGTAGGTAAGATTACTTTCCAGCCTTCTGTTTTGTTTTGGCTGCCAGGGCTTTGCGGAAGCTTTGGCCCTGTGAGAATCTACTTCCAGGGGATTTGTTTTTCTTTTCCCTAGCTTGAGGGAGAGAGACACAGAGAGAAGGAGGGATACCACAGCACCACTCCACTGCTTATGCTAACTTGCCTTTCTGCATAGTGCTCCCTTGTGGTGGCCAGGGGTTTGCACCCAGGTCATTGTGCACGGTAAAGTGTGCACTCTACTGGTCACTGGCTTTCTATTTATTATATTTGTTTATTTATTTATTTTTGCCTCCAGGGTTATTGCTGGGGTCTTTGTGCTTTGCGTCACCTACGCTTCACCTGCTGCGCTATGTCCCCAAAGGTTAATTTTTAGATAGAGAACAGGGCATTATTCAGCTCTGGCATAAGGAGGTGCTAAGGATCAAACCTCAGATGTTGGAAGCGTCAGGCTTGTAAGCTGATGCTATCAGGTTGGACTATCTCCCTGAACCTAAAAAATTTCTTTACTTAGTTGCCAAATTGAAAATGAGATTATTTCTACACTGAAGCCCATATTTCTGGATTCTTCCAAAGGCCTGGGGACCTCAGAATTGCAGAATCCCACCAGATGACCACAAGCTGCTGGGATTTTTAAGTTGCCAGAGTCCCCACCAGGCTCTATTGTCTCCCAGGGTTGAGGGCCAGCGACTGAGCCTGTGCCAGGGGCTTCTTATGCTGGAATGAAGAAAAAGAAAGGTGAAATGTCTTGAAGACAAGGAATGCAGGCTGGTTGAGCTGTGGCTTCGGTTCCTTATCTCTGAGCCTGCATATTCTTTGCCTCCTCTGGTCTCTCCCCAGCTTGGGGCTGAGGGATCTGGAAGGAGGGGGCTCTACCCTCTCCTCCAGGGGGCGCTGTGCGTGAGTCTGGCCAGCCAGCTGCCACTCAATCCGAGTGAGGGCCCCCTGGGCCCCAGCTCTGAGCTTCCTGTTGAATTGAGGCAGAAGCGACTGTAATTACATCTCCCTCCTGCTGCCATCTCTCAGCCGGCTCCCGGACGGTTGCATCATGTCTGTGGGAGCCCCGAGGGAGGTGGGGTTCGGATGGAGCCAAGGATGAGCTCTGCTGGAAGGGGTGAGGGGAAGGAGGGAGAGATGCTGGAAGGGAAATTACCAGGATTCCAGAATATTGTAGACCTAACAGCCTCTTTACATCTATAAGAATCAGGAGGGCGGCGGGGGGGGGGGGGGGCTCTAGATATCATAGTGGTTATGCAAAGAGACTGTCATGCTTGAGGCCCCAAAGTCCCAGATTTTGTTGGGTTTTTTTTTTTTTTTTGCCTCCAGGGCTATTGCTGGGGCTCAGTGCCTGCAACCCGGCTTTGACCTAGCACGTTATGACTGGGCCCTCCTCAATCGCTATTGAACAGGCCATGGCCGGTGCGCCGCTATGTTCCATCGCTGGGGAGCCAGAGACGACCCGAACTGCCCCTGCGGCTCCAGACAGACTATGACCCACATAGTCAACGACTGCCACCTCTCCAGATTCAAAGGAGGTCTCGAAACTTTACATCAGGCTCAACCTGATGCTGTTGACTGGCTACGGAAGAAGGGCAAACGCTAGAAGAAGAAGTGCCTGCACCATGAATCCACTGCTCCTGGAAGCCATTTTTTTCCCTTTTTGTTGCCATTGTTGTTGTAGCCCTGACATTATTATCATTGTTATTTCTGGTGTCGTTCGCTGTTGGATAGGACAGAGAGAAATGGAGAGAGGAGGGGAAGACAGAGGGGGAGAGAAAGACACCTGCAGACCTGCTTCACCGTCTGTGAAGCGACTCCCCTGCAGGTGGGGAGCCGGGGGCTCGAACCGGGATTCCTAGGCCGGTCCTTGGGCTTTGCACCACCTGGCTTAACCCGCTGCGCTAAGGCCCGACCCCCCAGTCCCAGGTTTAATCCCCCGCACCACCATAAACCAGAGCTGAGCAGTGCTCTGGTGTTTCTCTGTGTCTTTCTCTCTCTGCATCTCTCTCAAAAATAAAATACATAAAATACATTAAAAAAACAATCAGGAATGGGCAGGAATTTAGAATTTTGGGGCTCCCAGGTCTAATCTGAATGTTTTCAACCTGCAGAGTTGGGGTGCTGAGGCCCTGCTCAGTGCCTGCATTATGAATCCACCATTCCCTGCAGCCATTTTCTCTTCTTTTCTTTGAAGATTGTTTTTCTTTATTTATTAAAGGGATAGAAGGAGATGGAGAGAGAGAGAGAGAGAGAGGCAGAGCATCACTCTGATACATGTGCTGCAGGGGATCAAATTTGGGACCTCATGCTTGAGAGCTCAGACCATTATACACAGTGCCATTTCCCAGACTCACTCCCTCCCTTCCTTTCCTCTCCTTCCTTCCTTCCTTCCTTCCTTCCTTCCTTCCTTCCTTCTTCCTTCCTTCCTTTCTTCCTTCCATCCTTCCATCCTGCCTTCCTTTCTCTCTGTTTGACGGGACAGAGAGAAATTGACAGGGGAAAGGGGAGCTAAAGAGAGACACCTGCACACCCGCTTCACCGCTTGTGAAGTTGCCCCCTACAGGTGGGGAGCTGGGGCTTTGAACTCAGGTTCTTGAGCCGGGTAACCTGTGCACTTAGCCAAGTATGCCACCACCTGGCCTCCTTTCCTTCCTTCCTTATTTTGGAGACAGAGTAAGGGTGGGAAATCTTTTTCCTGCTAATGACCATTGGATTATTTATAACGTTATTCGTGGTCCATATAACATTAGCTATTGAAAAGTTAGCACTTAGGGCGGCAGGTGAAATAGCTCACTAGGATAGCGCAGTGCTTTGCCACGTGCGTGACCCAGGTTCACGGCTGGCCCCCCACACTGAAGGAAGCTTGGGTGTTGTGTCTCCTTTACTCTCTCTGCCTCTCTGTCTCTATCTAAAAATAAATATTTTTAAGGGAGCACTTAGTACTGCTGTGAATAAAAAAAAGCTTTTAGATTTATTGAATTTTCAGTTCCCCCATCATTGCCTTGGTAGAAGCAGACCAAATGACATGCCCCATCCCTAAGATAGAAGGGGAGAGGCAGAGAGAGACAGAGATACAGAGACAAGAGACTTCACAGCACTGCTCAACCACTCATGAAGCTGGTGCTCCCATGCTGTGGCCAGAGGCTTGAACCCAGTTCCTCCACATGGTAAAATGCATGTTCTATCTTTCTCCCCCTGGAAGACGGTTTCTTGAGACACTCTGCCAGGAGCTGTACACAGTAGGTCCTGCCTCCACAGGGACTGGAGGGTGACTGACTGGGAGGGGAGAAGGAAGGCCAGAAAGAGGAGAGATCTGCTTGGAGGAGGAGGCAAGTGGGTTCCTGGTCACCATATGGTCACTACAGAGACTGAAAGATAAAAGCCAGCAGGGACAGGGCAGGGCAGGGCAGGGCAGGGTGCCCGTGCAGACCCGGATAATCTGGTTAGCAGGGTGGCTGCGAGCAGTTCTTTCTGTCTCCCCACTGTGAGGTCAGCCCAGGGTCAGAGGCAGGTCAAGAGGCAGAGACCAAACCTCAGTGCCCGAGGGGGCTGTGTGTGCTCACCCCACTGGCACACCCCATCTCACATAATTCTCATGGCACCCTCCCCAGCAAGGGATGCTGGGTTTTTGTTTGTTTGTTTTTGTTGTTGTTGTTTTGGTTTTTTTCTTTGTTTTGAGATAGAGACAAAAGAGGCAGAGAGAGAAAGAGTGAAAGAGACCCTCACCAAAGCTTCCCGTATGGGGTGAGGGCTGGCCTGGCCCCTAGGTCACACACATGGCAAAGCCGCGCACTGTGCAGATGAACTCTTTGACCGCTCCTTTCTCTCTTTTATTTCCTCTTTCTTTTTCTCCTTCCTTCCTTTCTTTTTTCTTTTCTCCCCCCCCCCCCCATCATGGGGGCTTCACAGCTCCTGGTTGACTTTTTCAGATAGAAAGAAAGAAAAGCACCTCAGCACTAAAGGCTTCTTTCTTTTTAATTTTTTTAAATTTTATTTATTTTCCCTTTTGTTGCCTTTGTTGTTTGTTGTTGTTGTTGTTATTGATGTCATAATTGTTAAGATAGGACAGAGAGAAATGGTGGAGGGGAAGACAGAGAGGGGGAGAGAAAGACAGACACCTACAGACCTACATCACCGACTGTGAGGTGAACCCCCTGCTGGTGGGGAGCTGGGAGCTTGAATCTTTTTTTAAGAACTTATTTATTTATTCATGAGAAAGATAGGAAGAGAGAAAGAACCAGACATCATTCTGGTACATGTGCTGCCGGGGATCAAACTCAGGACCTCATGGTTGAGAATCCATTGCTTAATCCACTGCGCCACCTCCCAGACCACTGAAGCTTTCTTTCTTTAATATTTTTTAAATATTTATTTATTTATGTATTCCCTTTTTGTTGCCCTTGTTGTTTTATTGTTGTAGTTATTATTATTGATGTCATTGTTGTTGGATAGGACAGAGAGAAATGGAGAGAGGAGGGGAAGACAGAGGGGGAGAGAAAGATAAGACACCTGCAGACTTGCTTCACCGCCTGTGAAGCGACTCCCCTGCAAGTGGGGAGCTGGGGGCTTGAACTGGGATCCTCATGCCCGTCCTTGCGCTTTGCACCACCTGTGCTTAACCCACTGCACTACCGCCTGACTCCTTTAATATTTTATTTATTGGTTAACGAGAGCTAGGAGGAGAGTGGGAGAAAGAGAAACAGCATAATACTGATATGTGTGCTGTCCGGGATTGAACTCAGGAGAGTCATGTTTGAGACTCCAATGCTTTCTCCACTGCACCACCTTCTGGACCACAGCCGGGCTTAACCCCAGCTTCTGTGCATGGCAAAGCAGGTCCGGCCAAGTGAGCTACTCTGCCGGCCCCCACCGCACCCTTCCCTGCCCCACACCCTATTCCACACTCCAGGGAGTCCTTACCTGTCCAGAGACACTATTTCTGCCCTACTCCAGGGAGTGCTGCTCTGTGTTTCTCTCTGCCTGGGCCCCTCTCCTGGGATCCCCTCTTCTCTGCTCTTCAAGTCACCCACCCCACACACACCCCTCCAGACTTTCCTGAATATCTGCCAGCTCCTTCCATGACAGCCTCAGCACCCGCAGACCAAGTGCCTGTCTGCCTCTCCCTAAGGGCTCCCCCCACTATAAAGGAGGACAGAGTCCTCCTTAGGGCTGACCAGACGGCTCACCTGGGAAGGTGCCTATTTAGTCATGCACAGGACCCAGGTTCAAGTCTGCCCCCCATGACACTGGAGGAAGCTTCAGTGTGGTGGAGTTTTTCTGTCTCTGTCTGTGTCTCTATCTCTCTTTTTCTATCTGAAAAAGTCAGCCTAAAATAGTGAAGCCCCAATAATGAAAAAAATAAATAGGGAGGGCGGGTGGTGGCACACCTGGTTAAGCACTCACATTACAGTGCACAAGGACCTAGGTTCAAGCCCCTGGTCCCCACTTGCAGGGGGGGAAGCTTTACAAGTGGTAAAACAGGGCTGTGGATATCTCTTTCTCTCTCCCTCTCTATCTCCTCTTCCCCCTTGATTTTTCTGTCTCTATGCAATAATAAATAAAAAATTAAAAGAAAAAAAAAGAAAAAAAGAATGAAGGGGAAAAAGAGAGAAATGGCTAGTGGCATAGCTCACTTGGTTAGTGCACGACTTTGTCATGTTCTTGACCCAGGTTCAAGCCCAGCCCAGCCCAGCCCAGCCCCTGTTGCATTGGAGGAAGTTTCCATGCTATGGTCTTGATCTCTTGTTCTCTCTGTATCTGCTTCTTCCTATCTGAAAAAGTCCCCCCATAGCAGTGAAACCTAGCTGATGACAAAAAAGAAAAAAGAAAAGAAAAAGAAAGAAGGAAGAAGGAGGCTGTGTGGTGGCACACCCGGTAGAGCTCACGTTACCATTCGTAAGGACTTGGGTTCAAGCTTCCAGTCCTCCCCTGCAGGGGTGAAGCGTCACAAACAGTGAAGAAGGTCTGCAGGTCTCTCTCTCTCTCCCATCTCCTTTTCCTCTCTCAGTTCCCGAATGTCTCTTATTCTTATCAAAATAAAAAGAGAAGGGAGACTAAAAGAAGGAAGGAAAAAGGTGGGGGTACAGAGAAAATCAGCCCCTGACTCTATGCAGGGGAACCTGCCAGGCCCATCTGTCAGCAGGAAAGTAGCAGCTTCTTACAGGCTGAGTAGCTGGTGGTAGTGAGGGGTAGGGCTAGCCTCCTCCCAAGGCCAGGCCAGGGGGACCAAAGCCAGGGAGTGAGGCTGGGGGCGGGTCCAGGGCAATCTTCCATCTGAGGTTGGTGGTGTCTGCTCATAGGTCCAGTCATCAGGCAGGGGAGAGGCCCGCCAAAGCCCCACTTCCCAGCCTGTTTGGATGCTCCTCCTGCACATGTCCATCCAAATGGGGGTCCGGGTGTAGGATGACTCAGCTCTGCCTGCCTGCCTGCCTGCTCAGGCTCCCACGACAGCCTTCCTCTCCCATGACTTGTCACATGTCACGTGGTGCCTGCTCAGCCCTGTGGTCCCTGCCCTTGGCACATGGTAGAATGTGTGAGGGTTTGTTGAGTGACTAATAAATGCCAGTAGTGATGTGAAGGCTTCCTGGAGGCGGCTGGGATGAATCAATGAGAGTTGCACTCTCTGCAAAGCAACCCCACCACCACTACCACCAAGAGCCATGCAATTATTTGCTTTATGCATTTTAATTCTGCACATAGACAGAGACAGAAGGAGAGAAGGAAAGACATCATGACAATAACACTTCCCCCAGTGTAGTGGGGACTGGTGTGTATGTGTGTGTGTGTGTGTGTGTGTGTGTGTTTGGTTTGTTTTTAGATAGAGACAGAGAAACAGGGAGATGGAGAAAGAGACCACAGCACCAGCACCAAAGCTTCCTTCAATGTGCTGCTTTGCCATGTGTGCAACCCAGGTTTGGGCCAGGACTCCACCACTGAAGGAAATTTCAGAGCTGTGGTTTCCTTTACTCTCTGCCTTCTCTGTCTCTATGGGGGGGGGGGGGGTCGAAGAAAGGAAGAAAGAGAGAAAGGGAGAGAGAGCAAAGAAGGAAGAAAGGCAAGTATGAAGAAAGAGGGAGGAGCTGAGGAAGGGAGAAAAAGAAATAAAAAGGGGGCTGGGTGGTGGGGCACTTGACTAAGCATGTGCAAGGACCTAGGGTCAAGCCCCTGCTCCCCACCTGTGGACAGGGAGAGCTTCACAGTGAAACAGCACTGCAGGTGTCTCTCTCCCCCTCTGCTCTCTCAATTTCTCTTTGTACTGTTAAACACAAAAGCAGAAGTGGAAATGACAAAATGCTCATTTAGGCCACCCAGTTCCCAGTAACCACACACTGATGAGCCCCTATCATACCACCTCCCTCCCTGGCACTGCCTCCCTGCCCTTTGGGGTGCTGGGTGTTCATTTCCAGTTTTCTCTGAGCTGACCTTTCTCTTATCCCCATCCTAGAGTCCCTCCTGGGAGCTGAGTCCCCTCTCTAGCTGTGGGAGGGAGGGGAGCTGCCAACCCGACCCAGCCACTTGGAGCAGTCCCATGCCGCAGCTCCCTAGCCCAGAAGCTGCCTCGATTAGACCAGCAAGCAGGGTGATATCTTACTTCCAGACACCTGAGTGAAGTGAGGGCATTTGTGGCTCTTTGTGGGCTTGGCCAGTGGGTTCTGGCTGAAAACATATCTGGGAACAAAAGGGAAGGGCCTAGGGAGGTGAGTGGAGGTGTGCCCAGCACACCCCAGGGATCCCTGGTCTGCCTTGCCCCTTTATAAAATCTTTTCTTTTCTTTTACTGGAACACTGCTTAGCTTTGGTTTATGGTGGTGCTGGGAATTGGTTCCAACCTGGGAACTGAAAGCCTCAGGCATGAAAACGTTTTTGCAGAACCAACCTATCTCCTCAGCCTCTTCTCTTTTCCTTTTCTCCTTTTTTTTTTTTTTTTTTTTTTTTTGTCTCCAGGGTTATTGCCAGGGCTTGGTGCCTGCACCACGAATCCACTGCTCCTGGAGACCATTTTTTCCCCTTTCGTTGCCCTTGTTTTACCGTTGTTGTGGTTATTATTATTGTTGTTGTTGTTTCTGTTGTTGGATAGGACAGAGAGAAATCCAGAGAGGAGAGGAAGACAGAGAGGGGGAGAGAAAGACAGACACCTGCAGACCTGCTTCACCATTTGTGATGCGACTCCCCTGCAGGTGGGGAGCCAAGGGGCTCGAACCAGGATCCTTATACCAGTCTTTGTGCTTTGCGCCACGTGTGCTTAACCCGCTGCGCTACCACCCGACTCCCTCTTCCTTTTTTTTTTTTTTAATGCTTTATTCATCTAAGTTATCACTTTTTTTTTTTTAGGGAGTTTATCCTTCTTTACAGTGTAGTCACTGATATTTGAGTACAATTTCCATATGCACGAGGACCCCACAATTCTCTTCCATTTCTCCTCCTCCTTCCCCAGAGTCTTTCGCTTTGATTCAATACACCATGCTTGGGGAGTCGCGTGGTAGCGCAGTGGGTTAAGCACACGTGGCACAAAGCCCAAGGACCAGTGTACAGATCCCGGTTCGAGCCCCAGGCTCCCTACCTGCAGGGGAGTCGCTTCATAGGCGGGGAAGCAGGTCTGCAGGTGTCTTTCTCTCCCTCTCTGTTTTCCCCTCCTCTCTCCATTTCTCTCTGTTTTAACAATGACGACATCAATAACAACAACAATAATAACTGCAACAACAATGAAAAAATAACAAGGGCAACAAAAGGGAAAAAAATAATAAATATTAAAAAAAATTTTTTTAGAATACACCATGCTTTATTTAAATGTATTTATTTTGTTTTAATCACACACACACACACCCCAGAGCACTGCTCAGCTCTGGCTTATGGTGGTTCTGGGGGTTAAACTTGGGATCTTAGAGCCTCAAGCATGAAAAGTTTTTACATAACCATGATGCTGTTCCAGCCCCAAAGTTTTATTTCTTTATTCTGAGAGAGAGACAGAGAGAGAGAGAGATCCAGAGCCCTTGCTCAGCTCTGGCCTAAGGTGGTAGCAGAGACTAACCAGCAGCCTCTGAAGCCTGGGGCAGGTAGGTAGCAGGTGCTCTCACAGCCTGAGCTATGTCCCCTGCCACCTCGTCCTTCTTTCATTCCTCTTGGGGGCAGGGGCTCATCTAGGGTCCCCCTGAGCATGGGAGCGGGATGGACTTCCTGAGTGATGGATGTCCCCAATGGGGACAGGAAGCCAGTGAGAGAGAGGCTCCCGGAACCAGAGCTTGCTCACTCACCACCACCTCCCTTCTCTCCCCTCCCCTCATCTCCCCTGATGCTGAAACAGGACACAAGCTGGCCAGCGTCATCCTTCATTAATATGATATAACTTCCTGCGATTTCTCTGGGCTGCCTGGTGGAGGGGAACAGCCTTATGGGGGCAGGGAGTTTGATACAGACATGCACAGCAACCGCCCCCCACCATGCCAGAGCAGGGCTGGATGGTCATTTGGGGAGCCCCGGTGTGGCTGGAAGTGGGGCGTCTATCCTGCCGGAAGCTGGGGATGCCAGCTGGGCAGGGGTGATAGGGAGGGGGAGGGAAGCCTGCAGCTGCCTATCAAGCCCTTGGGCCCATGAGCATCCCTCCTGGCCACAAACTTGATGAAGTGGCAACACAGGCTGAGGGTCTCTCCTTGTTACAAAGGGGGCTGTGGGTGCCCAAGGCTTCCAGGCTCACAGAGTAGTGTGGCTCCTTCATCATACAGAACAGGAAACTGACAATGATGGTTTCTGATTCCAGTCCATTGTCCCCAGCAAAAAAGGTATAGGACTGTAGTGGGGTCTTGATTTTGTCATCTCTCTCTCCTTTTTTTAATTATACATTTTTTTTATTTGATTTGATTTGATAAGAGACAGGAAGAAACTGAGAGGAAGGGGCCTGGCGGTGGAGTACATGGTTAAGCGCGTACATTACTGTGTACAAGGATCCAGGTTCAAGCCCCTGATCCCCACCTGTAGGGAGAGGAAAGCTTCTCGAGTGGTGAAGCAGGCTGCAGGTGTCTCTCTGTCTCTTTCCTTCTCTATTTTCCATCCCCTCTCAATTTTTCTCTGTCTCTATTATTTATTTATTTATTTATTTATTTATTATTGTATAGAGACAAAGAGAAATTGAGAGGGAAGGGGGAGACAGAAAGGAGGAGAGGGAGAGAGACACCTGTAGCCCTGCCTCACCACTCAAGAAGCTTTCTCCCTGCAAGTGGGGACCAGGGGCTTGAACCTGAGTCCTTGCACATGTGCTCTCAACCAGATGCACCACTGCCTGGCCCAACTTTGTAATCTCTCTCTCTCTGTTCTATCAGGATTATTGCTGGGGCTCTTTGCCTGCATGATTCCACTGCTCTTAACGGATATTTTAATTTTGTGTTTTATTAATTTTTCAGAGCACTGCTCAGTTGTGGCTTTCGCTCATGCTGAGGATCAAACCTAGGACTTTGGAGTGTCAGGCATGAAAGTCTTTTTGCAGAACCATTTTGCTATCTCGTGCTCTTTTTTTGACCAGAACACCTCTCAGCTCTGGTTAACACTGTGTTGGGAATCAAACCTGGGACTTCCCGGATGCAAGTCCTGTGCACCACCACTGTGCTGTCTGGCCCTGGCCCTGACAGTTTGTTCTCTCAACACTTCAACTGCCACTGTGAGAAATGAGGGGCCCCTGAGAGGGTCTCCCAGGTCCCATGCGGTCCTTTGGGGTAGGATTAGGGAGGGGTAGGCTGTCTGGGAAGCTGAGAGACAGCCCAGTGGGCACAGGGACTGGGACATAATCTGGACATGAGGCTGGCACAGGGGCAGCTGGGGGTGTGTTTGGGGAGGTGGTGGGGGGGAACGAATGTGACTGATGCTGGAACCCTCCGCCTCCGTCTGTGGCCAAAATAGTCTTCCTGGAGGTCAAGGTCGATAGAGATTGGCCAGGGGCCTGGGAGTGTGGGCTGAGAAGTTAAGGATGGAAGTTCCCGGGCCTGTCCCCTTCCACTGGATGCCAAGTCCCTCCCCCCAACTGAGCCCCCTTCCCAGGACTTTGCTGGGTGAGTGTGTGAGCCAAGAGCCCCAGAGGGGGTTCCAGCCTGACATACGGATTCCCCCTGGGCCTGCCACCTCCTTGCCCAGCCCTCTGGAAGAAGGGAACTGTGTCCAGGGAACAGAAATCTCAGTGGGTCTTGGAAAACACTCCATCAAGGAGGAATTTCCTGGTCATTTCTCAATCCCAGGCAGTGTCTAGCCCTGGGGCCATGAGCCCAGAATAGATCCCAGGGGCCACTCCCACCCCCTCACCCCCATAACCCCATGTACCCCCTACTGTGGCCTCAGTCCTGTCCTGGTCCACCTTAGCCAGCTCCAAGTGGAGCAGAATGGGTCAGTGACCCCATGACCCCACTGGGGGCCCTGGGGGAAGCTGACTGGGAGCTGGGGTGTGGGGAGGTAGCATGTGGGTCAGTAAGGGGGGAACAAAGAGGACCCAGGCAGGGGAGGTGGCCATAGGTGGTGGCTACACTCAGCCAGGGCTGGAACTTGCCAGGGACAGTGGGAGGGAGTTGTGGGGGCCTCTGGAGAAAGCAGGGGGAGGGAAGGCGGAGCAGAGAGGAAATGAAAAAGCTGGGGCAAGCAGGCAAGATGAGGAGGGAGGGCGGGAGGGAGGGAAGTCAGAGCTGACACACAGATAGCAGAGACTCTCCCGGAGCCAGAGGGGACAGACGACGGACCGACAGACGGAGCATCGGTGAGAGACAGAGACTTGCAGAGGTGTGGTGAGGAGGGGACCCGGGCTAGTGAAGGTGCAAAGGGTATAGAGAGGGAGAGAAGGAAGGAGGCAGCAGAGAGAGAGAGCCAGCAAGAGACAGAGAGGAGGAACTCAGGACGCAGAGAGGGAAGAAGAGAGAGGAGAGAAATAGAGGAAATGAAAAGAGCAAGAGGGGGAGAGAGCGAGAGCCTAACTCTAACTGAGGCAGAGTTACAGCAAGAGACAGACAGAACTAGGAATATAAAACAACAACAACAACAATAATAATAAAGCTAGGGATATATAGAGGAGGAGACAGAGATATCAAGAGAAGAAAAGGAAGGGAAGAATTTGGGGACACAGAGAGAGGGGGGGGGTGACAGAGACTCACCAGAGAGGGAAGGAAGAGACACAGAAACACAGAGGAGACACAGAGACAAGAGAGAAGAGAGCAACACAGGCGAGAGAGAGTGAAGGAAACCAGGAGGCATAGAGGGGAGGGGGGCTGACAGAGAGAGAGAGCAGAGAGGGAAGGAGGAGACACAGATTTAGAGGGGGAAGAGAGACAGAGAGATAGAAGAGAAAAACACAGACAAGAGAGGAAAGGGGGAGACACAGACACAGAAGGAAGGAAAGGGAGAGAAGAGAAGAACAATAAGGAGAGGAGAGGAATAAAGAGCAGAGCAATAAAGAGGAGAGAAGAGCAGCGCAGACCCCGGCTGCAGGCCTCACCATGGGGAGAGCACAGCTGGGACTCTGAACAAGCTTGGGAGACACACCCAGCTCCCCGTCCAGGACCCTCCTCTCCAGCCACCCCTATTGAGCCCCCCAAAGCCCAGGTCACACCCCCACCCCAGGAGGGAGGCCAGGATGGCCGACTCCTGCCGCAACCTCACGTATGTGCGGGACTCCGTGGGCCCGGCCACCAGCACCCTGATGTTCGTGGCGGGCGCGGCGGGCAACGGGCTGGCCCTGGGCATCCTGGGCGCACGGCGGGGCCGGGGGCGGCGGCCCTCAGCCTTCGCGGTGCTGGTGACCGGGCTGGCGGTGACCGACCTGCTGGGCACGTGCTTCCTGAGCCCGGCCGTGTTCACTGCCTACGCGCGCAACAGCTCGCTGCTGGGCCTGGCGCGGGGCGGGCCGGCGCTGTGCGGGGCCTTCGCCTTCGCCATGGCCTTCTTCGGGCTGGCGTCCACTGCGCTGCTGTGCGCCATGGCGGTGGAGCGCTGCCTGGCGCTGAGCCACCCCTACCTGTACGCGCGCCTGGAGGCGCCGCGCCGCGCCCGCGCCGCCCTGCCGGCCATCTACGCCTTCTGCGCGCTCTTCTGCGCGCCGCCGCTGCTCGGCCTCGGCCTGCACCAGCAGTACTGCCCCGGCAGCTGGTGCTTCCTCCGCCTGCGCTCCGCCGAGCCGGGCGGCTGTGCCTTCTCCCTGGCCTATGCCAGCCTCGTGGCCCTGCTGGTGGCCGCCATCGTGCTCTGCAACGGCTCGGTCACCCTCAGCCTCTGCCGCATGTACCGCCAGCAGCGGCGCCACCGGGGCCACCACCTGCAGGCCGCCGTGACCCGGACCCGCGTCGGTGAGGACGAGGTGGACCACCTGATCCTGCTGGCCCTCATGACCGTCATCATGGCCGTGTGCTCTCTGCCGCTCACGGTGAGTCCTCGGTGCCCCCCTGGGGGTGGAGGAAGAGGGCCCCTTCCATGGGAGGGGAAACTGAGTCACAGAGTGGGCAGAAGTCCTGTCCTGGAAAAGTCGTCTCCTCCTCCTCCTCTACTTCTCCTTCTCTTCTTCCTCTCCTCTCCTTCTTCTCTTCCACCCCCTCTCCTTCTCTTCCTTCAGCTCCTGCTTCCTCCTTCTTCTTCATTTTATTTATTTATTTATTTAATACCAAAGCACTGCTCAGCTCTGGCTTGTGGTAGTGCAAAGGATTGAACCTGATGCCTCTCAGAGCCTCAAGCATGAGAGTTTTCTGCAAAACCATTATGTTGTCTCCCCAGCCAAGACCCTCTTCCACATTCTTCTTCTCCTTCTAATATTTTATTAAATCAAGAGGGGAAAAGGAGACAGAGATAGAACCCCGCAGCACTGCATCACCACTGGTGAAGCTTTCCCCCTGTAGGTAGGGAGCAAGGGCTCAAACCTGGGCCCTTTGCACATGGTAATGAGTGCACTCAACCGGGTGTGCCACCACCTGGACCTGTCTTCTTTATAAAAAACACCTTTTTCTGGGCTGGGTAGCTACTTTCCTGCCTGAGGCTTCGAGGTCCCAGGTTCAATCCCAGGTATCACCATAAACCAGAACTGAGCAGGAAATCTGGGGCCTCCAGGGCCTCAGACATGCAAGTCTGGTGCATAATCACAGTTCTGTCTTCCCAGCCACCCCACTTGGCTCTACCCTGTACCACTGCCCCCTCCCCCAAGGGCAGGCACCACTCCACTCAAATCAACCCCACCCCCAAAGCCCCCCAGCCCATACTAATGATAACAACACTCACCTCCTACACTGAGCACTTGCTCTGTGTCCACCCCACCCCACCCCATCCCCAGGTTGACAAATACTTTCGCAGATCATCTCCAGATGAATCTCTGCTTCAGTCCCACAAGTCTTTTGGCAAGAAATTGGCCACTGTTTTTCACAGGGAGTGGGGTGCTGATTAGAATCTGGCCCCAAGTGATCTGAATCTTGCCACCCTCCCCCTAGCTTTACTCTTAGAATTTCCCAGTTGTACCCCTTTCCTGCAGGGGCTCCAGCCTTACAGCTTTGTGTGTGTGTGTTGGGGGGCACCCCACCCTCTTATCTATCCTCTGGGTCTCCATTTCTCATTCTTTAAAAAATTAAGGACTGTGCTTCACCTGAATAACATCAAGCCTTTTGGGGGGGGTGGGAGGGATGAGTGACTTAAGAGACTGGAAGCTGTAACGTGGGGGGGGTTTGCACTGTGCCCCTCCCCCACACCCTATGTCTCTGGGTTATTTTCTGGGGTTTCCACTGAGCACCCCCCCACCCCCACCCTGGATGCCTGTTAATTACTCTGAATCTTATCTGACTTCCTTCTCAGCAAGGGTGAAGAGGGGAGCTAGGGCAGGGTGCATGGGAACTGAGGAGGGGTGCATGGGGAGAGCTGTGGGCACTTGCTGACACCCTCCCTCTGCCCTCAGATCCGCGGTTTCACCCAGGCCATCGCCCCAGACAGCAGCGAGATGGGGGACCTCCTGGCCTTCCGCTTCAATGCCTTCAACCCCATCCTGGACCCTTGGGTCTTCATCCTCTTCCGCAAGGCTGTCTTCCAGCGCCTGTGGCTCTGGTTCTGCTGCCTGTGGCCCAGGCCTGCCCATGGGGACTCACAGATGCCCCTTGACCGTCCCATCCTGGGGAGGAAGGAGCAGGGGGTCCCCACCTCTGTTGGTGGGAAAGAGGGGAACTGGGTGCCTCTGTCCACCTGGGGTGAGGGACAGGGCACCCCTGGGCCTCCTGCACCCCTCTCCACATCCTCGGGCAGCACCAAAGTGTCCTCCCATGCCCTCTGCTCCCTGTGCTGACTGCCCCTGCCTGCTCTTTGGGGGCAGAGTCAGAAAAATGGGTGCATCACAGACAGGCAGAGAAAGGAATCCTAGAGCCTTTGCCTGCAGAACCGAACTGACTTCCCACCCCTGAATTCAGGGGGTCATTCGCTGCTATTTCTCCTCCTTCAGGTCAGGCCCCAGGGCAAACTGTGGGGGTCTGGGTGGGGGTAGGGGTGGAGTGGAGGAGAGGGCACAAGGTGGTGGTGGTGGTGGGGGGGTGGTTCTTTGTCCCAGAACATGAGAGAACTGAGAGGAATCAGTGGCCCTCGCTGGCCTATCCTCACTGTCTAAATATTTAGAACGTGGATACTTCCAGCCGCTTCTGTACAACCATTGGGTCTGCTGGGATGGGGTTCTAGTTCTGATCCTTATTATTCAGGGTGCCCCAGCTGCTCCCCCACCTCCCCACCTCCAGATCCTCTTCTCCCAAGCTGCACCGAGAGCCTTCCCTCTCCCCCTGGAAGCTGGGGACTCCGGGATGAGCTCGCTGCCACCCCCTCCTTTGAATTTACCCCCAGATTTGGGAGTCCTGCACCTCTCCCATCCCCTTTGTGGGGAGTGGGAAGGGGACTTCTGGACTGCCTGTGACAAGGCTGGGCAGGTGCCCAAGGACACTGCATGGCACAGAGGGGAACTGGGTGGGTGGAGGGAGCTCGAGGACTAAAGGGTGGGGGGCATGGAACCCAGGGACCTCCCCCAAACGCAGACCTGAGTCTTGTGTCTGTCCCTGAATAAACAGCTGCTTCCTCATGGAACCTGACTTCATGTCTATGTCCTTGGAACAACAAAAGCATTGGGGTTATTCATTCATTCACATATTCATTCATTCAATGAATAGTGGGTGCTGACTTTGCCAGGTGTTGGGGTACAGATGGGTCCTCTGCCTGGCACTGGACTCCGCTGAATATTTTCAGCCTTTGAAAGAAAGCCCCCTTTCTAGGAGTCGGGCGGTAGCGCAGCGGGCTAAGTGCACGTGGCACAAAGCGCATGTGGCGCAAAGCGCAAGGACAGGCATAAGGATCCCGGTTCGAGCCTCTGGCTCCCCACCTGCAGGGGAGTCGCTTCACAAGCAGTAAAGCAGGTCTGCAGGTGTCTACCTTTCTCTTCTCTTCTCTGTCTCCCCCCCCATTTCTCTCTCGGTCCTATCTAACAACAACAACAATAACTACAACAATAAAACAAGGGCAACAAAAGGGAATAAATAAAATATTTTTAAAATATTTTATTATTTTTGGATAGAGACAAATTAAGAGGAGGGAGTCGGGTTGTATCGCAGCGGGTTAAGCGCACATGGTGCAAAGTACAAGGACGGGGTAAGGATCCCAGTTTGATCCCCTGGCTCCCCACCTGCAGGGGAGTCGCTTCACAGGGGTGAAGCAGGTCTGCAGGTGTCTATCTTTCTCTCCTCCTCTCTGTCTTCCCCCCCTCTCCATTTCTCTCTGTCCTATCCAATGGCGACGACATCAGTAACAATAATAACCACAACAATAAAAAGGGCAACAAAAGGGAATAAATATTTTAAAAATAAAAAAATAAAGAAAAAGAAAAGAAATTGAGAGGGGAAAGTAGGGGAAAGAGGAGAGAGACACCTGCAGCCCTGCTTTACCATGTGTGAAGCTTCCCCTCTGCAGGTGGGGACCAGGGGCTTGAACACGGGTCCATGCTCACAGTAATGTGTGCACTCCATCCTGCCCCCCTTGGGGTTGACTTATAGTTATTATTATTAGATTTTGTTGTTGTTTCGTTTTTTAGAGCACTGCTCAGCTTTGGCTGATGGTAGTGCTGGGAACTGAACCCAGGGACCTCAGAGCCTCAGGCATAAAATTGTTTGCATAACCACTATTCTGTCTCCCCAGCCCCTCGGGGTGATTTCTAGCCCCCTGCTCCTGATCCCTTCTTGCCCTCAGACAGGCCCAGGATCCAGGGTGCTCAGAACGAGGCAAGTGGTATGGAAAGACGGTTGCTGGTGAAGTTGAACAAGAGCCCTCTCCCCGCTGCCCACTGTCACATCAATACTATCAGACTGGCTTCCACAAAAGGGGAAAAATGGGGGGCTGGGCAGTATCGCAGCCAGTTAAGCACACATGGCTTGAAGCGCAAGGACAGGCGTAAGGATCCTAGTTCGAGCCCTCAGCTCCCCACCTGCAGGGGAGTCACTTCACAGGTAGTGAAGCAGGTCTGCAGGTGTCTATCTTCCTGTCCTCTCTTGATTTCTCTCTGTCCTATATGACAACAATAAACAACAAGGGCAACAAAAAGGAAAAAACAGCCTTCAGGAGCAGTGGATTCATAGTGCAGGCACAGAGCCCCAGCAATAACCCTGGAGGCAAAAAAAAAAAAGTTTTAAAAAAGGAGGGAAATGCTCTTTAAATACCCTGAGGAGCCAGATGAAGGTGCACCTGGTTGAGCTCATATTACAATGTACAAGGACCTGAGACCAAGCTCCTGGCCCCCATTTGCAGGGGGAAGGCTTCATGAGTGGAGAAGCAGGGCTGTAGGTATCTCTTAGCAAGCCACCACCTGGCCCCATTTTATTTATTTATTGGCTAGAGAAAGAGAAATCAAGAGTGAGGGGGAGATAGAGAGACAGACACTTGTAACACTGCTTCCTGTCTTGTGAAGCTTTTCTCTTGCAGGTAGGTACTAGGGACTTGAACCCAGGTCCTTGCTTTCTATATCCCTATCTCCTTTTTCCATCTCAATTTCTGTCTCTACAAAATAAATAAAATATTTAAAATGAAAAATAATGTGCAAAGTGCAAAGACTAGCTTAAAAGATCCGGGTTCAAGCCTCCGGCTCCCCACCTGGAGGGGAGTCGCTTCACAAGTAGTGAAGCAGGTCTGCAGGTGTCTATCTTTCTCTCCCCCTCTCTGTCTTCCCCTCCTCTCTCCATTTCTCTCTGTCCTATCCAACAACAACGACATCAATAACAACAATAAGTACAACAATAAAACAAGGGCAACAAAAGGAAATAAATAAAAATAATAATAAAAAAGAAAAATAATTTAAAGATAATCATCAAACCAGCAATGGAGGTCAGAGTTCTCTAAAGAGAAAAGGTGCTTATCCAGGCAGAAGTGGGGCGGGGTAGGGTGGGAAGCCAGGACCAGAAGTTAGGTGGTAACTTGGGGGGGGGTCCCCAGGGCTTCAGGCTTCCCCAGCTCTAGCATCATAGTTTCATGGAACTTTCTCCTCAGAACAAAGCCTAGACTCCTCTTGATGAGTTTTTGTTATTTCCAAAGGGCAAGGCCAGCAGGAATGGGTTCCAGATGTGAGTCCCCGAGGCTGACGGTCTATTTTTTAGATCTGTTTCAGCATACCCACTGCTGACAGAGGCCCACTAGTTAAGTTCAACTCCGTGGTGTTTGTTTGTTTGTTTATCAGAATACTGTTCAGCTCTAGCTTATGTAGGTGTAGGGGATTGAGCCTAGGATTTTGGAGCCTCAGTCATGAGTCTCTTTCCATAACCATTATGCTGTTTCTCTCCCCACCGCCCCCCTGCCCTCAACTCATTTTTTTTTTTTTAAGATTTGTTATTTCTTTCTCTTTTATTTTTGTAGAACAGAAAGAAATTGAGAGGGGAAGGGGAGAAGGGAGAGAGAAATACCTGTAGCACTGCTTCACCGCTCAAGAAGCTTCCCCCCTGCAAGTGGGGATGGGGGGCTTGAACCTAGGTCCTGTGCATTGTAGAATGTGCACTCAACCAGGTGTGCCACCACCTAGTTTTATGTATTATTTTAATTAATGTATTGTTATTTTTAATATTTATTTATTCCCTTTTGCTGCCCTTGCTTTTTTGTTGTAGTTATTATTGTTACTATTGATGTTGTTGTTGGATAGGACAGAGAGAAATGGAGGAGGGGAAGACAGAGAGGGAGAAAGACACCTACAGACCTGCTTCACCGCCTATGAAGTCACTCCCCTGTATGTGGGGAGCTAGGGGCTCAAACTGGGATCCTTATGCCAGTCCTTGTGCCTTGTGCCACCTGCGCTTAACCCGCTGAGCTACCGCCTGACTCCCTCTATTTAAATTTTTATTGGCTAGAGACAAATCAAGAGGAAAGGAGGAGAGTGAGGTAGAGAGACAGACATCTGTGACACTGCTTCACATCCTGTGAAGTTTCCTTTAGCAGGTGGGGACTAGGGACTTGAACCCAGGTCCTTGAGCATTGTAACGTGCTCAACTAGCTGTGCCACCACCCAGACACGCCTATATGTATTATTTCTTTTTTTATTGTTTTTTAAAAATTTTATTTTCCCTTTTGTTTCCCTTGTTGTTTTTATCATTGTTGTCATCATTGTTAGATAGGACAGAGAGAAATGGAGAGAGGAGGGGAAGACAGAGAGGGGGAGAGAAAGATAAGACACCTGCAGACTTCCTTCACCGCCTGTGAAGTGACTCCCCTGTAGGTGGGGAGCTGGGAGCTTGAACCGGATCCTTACACCGGTCCTTGTGTCAGTCCTTGTGCTTCGTGCCATGTGCGCTTAACCCGCTGTGCTACCACCCAACTCCCTATATATGTATTATTTCTAAATGGACAGAACCAGAGCACTGCTTTGACATATGTGACGCTGGGCATTGAACTCTACACCTCATGGTTAAGAGTTCAATGCTTTATCCACTGGACCACCTCCCAGGTCACAAATTCAAACCAATTTATCAACCTCAGATCACACCTGTCCCCCATGACCATATCAGACTGCCCTGTCCTTTGGGGACCCTGGTGTCACTGACGTGATGGGAGGGGAATGGAAACCTCCCAGCCTTTCCCACAAGCCCAAGTTCTGTTTTCTCACTTGCTCCTTGGTTCGAACAGATGGTCTATACCTGGGCAGGGGTAACAGCTGTGTGAGCCTCTGTGAAGATAATAGCAGGGGCTGGGCAGTGGTGCAACTGGTTAAGCTTATACACTACCATGCCCGGGTTCAAGCCCACATTCCCCACCTGCACGAGGGAAACTTGGAGACTGAAGCAAGTCTGCAGGTCTCTCTCTCTCTCTGGGGCTCAGTGCTGGCAGTATGAATCCACTGCTCCTGGCAGCTTTTTTCCCTTCCATTTTATTGGATAGGACAGCGAGAAATTGAGGGGTGGGGGAGATACAGAAAAAGAGAGACACCTGCAGATATGCTTTGAAGGCCCCCCCTGCAGGTGGGGAGCTGGGGGCTTGAACCCAGATCCTTGAGCAGGTCCTTGAGTTTAGTATTAGGTGTGCTTAACCAGGTGTGCCACTGCTTGGCCCCCAAATCTGTCTCTCTCCTTCTATATCTCTGCTTTCCCTCTCAATTTTTCTCTGTCATATCAAATATAGGGAAAAAAGAGAAAAGCTGGTCTGGGAGGTGGCGCAGTGGATAAAGTGACGGACTCTCAAGCATGAGGTCCTGAGTTCAGTCCCCAGCAGCACATGTGCCAGAGTGATGTCTGGTTCTTTTTCTCTTTCCTCCTAGCCTTCTCATTAGTAAATAGATAAGATCTTCAAAAAAATATATAAATAAAAAGAATGGCCAGCAGGAGTGGTGGATTAGTTGTTCAGGCACCGAGCCCCAGCAATAACCCTGGTGACAATAAAACAAACAAATAAAGGTAGCTGACATTAATGAGGCCTCCCAGCCAACACCACTCCCACTATTATTCCTGCCTTTCTGGGTCTCTAGGCCCAGAGAGGGCAGTTGCCAACCTGGGCTCACACATCTAGGAGGTGAGCTATATGGGTGGAGCTGGCCTCTCCTGCAGTCACTTCTCTCCATGTGATTGCAATTGAGTACTTAGTCAGCACGGTTGTGTGGGAAAAGGGTCCATTCCCATCAAAGGCATTGAGAACGACCTGGAGTAAAAACACAGTGACTGTTACTGTTATCAGGGTTGCTGCTGTGTGGGTCTCTGGGTAAAAGTGGTTTGAAGACAAAGCAAATCTTTGTCCCATTGTCTTACATATTTTGTGGAGCTGGGGAACCTGGATCATTTTTTCCATTCAGATAAAGAGACAGAGAGAGAGAGAGAGAGAGAGAGAGAGAGAGAGAACACAACACTGGAGCTTCCTTGGATGCCATGACACCTCCCATGTGGTACTGGAGCTCAAAACTGTCTCTCTCTAGGGTCCAGGTCGTGGTGCACCTGGTTAAGTGCTCACATTACAGTGCACAAGGACCCAGGTTCAAGTCCCTAGTCCCCACCTGCAGGAGGAAAGCTTTGTGTGTGGTGAAACAGGGCTTCAGAGGTCTGTCTCTATCTCCCTCTTCCTTCTTGCTTTCTGGCTGTCTCTATCCAATAAATAAATATCTGTCTCTCTGACCCCATTGCCCCACTATTTTGACTCCTTCCTAGTCACTGTGATCTATGTCACTTTACAGGAGGGTGAGGGCTTTCTGGGAAAGGTTTTTTGTTTTTAGGAAAAAACTTAAGACAATTGCTAATCTCCTCTCCCCTTGGGTAGGAATGTTCTGGAACTAAAGAGTGGGGAGGTTGCACAAGGTTGGGAATGTGCTAACCGTTACTGAATTGTACCCTTTAAAAACGGCTAAAATGTTAAGTTTTATGGTACAGGTTATTTTTGCTACAACAAAAAAATCTTGTAAAGCTGCTGAAAAGAAACTGAAGGTGTTTTAAACCTTTTATGGTGGTCTCGACAGAGTTATATTAAACTGGTCGCACTTAATCCTAAAATTGATTTGTACAAAAACAAAATACCTGGGGCTGGGAGATAGCGCACATGGCAGAGCATACAACTCACTGTGCTTGAGGCCCTGGGCTTGAGCCCTGGTGCCACATGAGGGCACCGTGGACGGCACCAGGGAAAATTCTTTGGGTGGTGGAGCAGTGTTGTCGTCTCTCCTCTGTCTGTCTCTCCCTTACGAGAGGCCAGAAACATCAGATGGGGTTAGTCCTTAAGTCAGGAGTGATAGTGGGAATTTGCCGACACCCCTGAAATCTCATTTTGTAGATGTGGGTTCAGAGCTGCAAAGGAGTGTCTGCATCCTCTGGGTCTTGTCCATCGGGCCTGACACCTCAGGAATCCACTCCCTCCTGGGCTCTCACTGTGGGTGCGAGTGCCAGACCCTCCTGCTTTTGGCCTGGATGTCTACACTGCCTGCCAGTCCCATTGCTGTCAGCTGACTTTTAAAAATAATTTGGGAGCAGGAGAGGGCCCAGAAGAATAGCTCACTTAGTGCACTGCTTTGCAAAATGTGTAACCCAAGTTCAAGGCCCGTCCCCACTGCAATGAAAAAAGCTTTGGTGCTGTTCTCTTTCTCTCTCTCATTCTCTGCATCTCTATCTAAAAAACAAAACAGAACAGAACAATGATTTCAGGGGCTTGGAAGTAGAGCACACACATTTCTTTTTTTAAAATATTTATTTATTTATTTACTTATTTCCCCTTTTGTTGCCCTTGTTGTTTTATTGTTGTTATTGTTGTTGTAATTGATGTCGGTGTTGTTGGATAGGACAGAGAGAAATGGAGAGAGGAGGGGAAGACAGAGAGGGGGAGAGAAAGATAGACACCTGCAGACCTGCTTCACCACCTATGAAGGGACTCCCTGCATGTGGGGAGTTGGGGTTCGAACCAGGATCCTGACTTCAGCCTTTGCGCCAGGTGTGCTTAACCTGCTGTGCTACTGCCCAACTCCCGTGCACACACATTTCTATGCACAAGAACTTGGGTTCAAGTACCTGGCCAATATGTGGGAGTGTAAGCAGGGGGTAGGGGGAAGCATCATGAGTGGAAGAACAGTACTACTGTGTCTCTCCTTTCTCTCTCTATCTCTCTGTCTCTCACTCTTTGTAAAAGTGGAAAAATGGGGGTTGAGAGGTGGCACACCCAGTTAAGTGCACATATTACCAAACTCAAGGACCCAGGTTTAAGCTCCGGCTCTCCACCTGCAGGGGGGACGATTCACACATGAAGCCGGTCTGCAGGTGTCTTGTCTTTCTCTCTCTCCCCTCCCTTCTCAATTTCTCTGTTATATTCCAAAAAACTGAAAAAATGGCCTCCAGGGGCAGTGGATTTGTAGTGCCAACAGTGAGCCCCAGTGATAAACATGGTGGCAAGAAAGGAAGAAAGGGAGGAAGGAAGGAAGGATGAATGAATGGAAGGAAGAAAGGAAGGAAAGAAAATGGCCACTGGGAGTAGTGGAGTCATGAAGGCACTGAGTCCTGATGAGAACCCTGGTGTCTAAAACAAATACATGCTTAAATATATAAATAACTATTTCAGTGGCCATGGCCTCCCAAGTTTAACCCCTGACATCCAATGTGCCAGAATGATGCTGTGGTTCTTTCATAAATAAATAAACAAAATTTTCCAAATAAAAGGGGCCGGGTGAGCGCACGTTACAATGTGCAAGGACCCAGGTTTGAGCCTCCAGTCCCCAGCTGCAGAGGGAAAGCTTTGCAAGTAGTGAAAGCCTGCAGGTGTCTGTCTCCCTCTCTACTATCCCTTTCCCTCTCAATTTTTGGCTGTCTCTACCCAATAAATAAATAAAGATAATGCCAAAAAAGTACTATATATATATGGCAGGAGAGATGGCATAGTGGTTCTGCAAAAAGGCTTTCAAACCTGAGGCTTCAATGTCCCAGGTTCAGTCCCTAACACAACAAGCTAGAGCTGCTGAGCAGTGCTTTGGTAAAGTAATAATAATAAGTAAATAATAACTGCAGTGGACCTAGAGGTGGTACAGTGGCTAGAGCATTGGACTCTCAAGCATGAAGCCCCCTGTTCAATCCCCAGCATCACATGTACCAAGGTAATGTTCTGATTCTCTTTCCTTCTCTCTCATGTTAGTAAATAAATCTTTGAGGGGAAAAATTCAGATAGAGAGAGAGAAGGTAAGGATACCACCACATTACTTCACCATCTAGTGAAGCTCCCGGATGCTGTGTATGCTGTGGTGCTCGGTCTCAAACCCAGGTCCTTGTGCATGGTAAGATATGTGCTCTACCAGATAAGCCGTCTCTCAGCCCCAGGTTAAGGGCTTTCTCTGTTCCACTCCCTCCCTTCCCCCCACGGTCCTTCCAGGAAGATCTGGAGGCTCCTTTCCTGGCTGACATCCTGACAGCCCATGATCCTCTCTTCTGGCTGCTTCAGTCCTGGCTTTGAAAGCTGTCTCTGTGTTGGGGGTGTCACAGCCCTGCTTGCCAAGGACCCAGAACTGAGGGCAAAGTCCAAGTTTTCCCAAGGACCTTTCATGCTTTCATCTCTCTGGGCTTTTCTTTCATCTCTTTGTGGTGCCAGAGCCTTGTGCGTGTATCATGCCACTGGTCCTGGACTGAATTTTTATCCTTACTTCGGATAGAGAAATGGAGACCCTACAGCACAGGAGCTTCCCCCAGTGCTATGGCTCTCCCATGTGAGGCTGGGTTTTGAACTCCAGCAGTGTGCCTGGTAAGACACACACTCTATCAAGTCTGTCAGCCTTTATTATATTACAAGATTCTTTCTTCCTTTTTTTTTTTTTTCACCAGAGCACTACTTAGCTTTGGTTTATGATAGTGCTGGGAAATAATGAACCTGAGACTTTGAATTCTCAAGCATAAGAGTTTTTTTGCTTAACCGATTTTTTTGTCTCCAGGGTTATTGCTGGGACTCAGTGCCTGTCCTACAAATCCACTACTCCTGGAGGCCATTTTTTCCCCCATTTTGTTGCCCTTGATATTGTTGCCCTTGCTGTTGGATAGGACAGAGAGAAATCGAGAGAGTAGGGAAGACAGAGAGGGGGAGAGAAAGATAGACACCTGCAGACCTGCTTCACCACCTGTGAAGCGACTCCCCTGCAGGTGGGGAGCCAGGGGCTTGAACCGGGATCCTCACACAGGTCCTCCTTCATTTACTCTCTTGCTCATGCATTCATTCAGTGCACTCCCTCCAGTGGGCTGCTTGGGGTCCTAGGATCCCTCTGTTGCCTGCTGGGGAAATAGTGGTGACTAAACTAACCCTCCCATATGATTCAATAATCACAGAAATATGTACTGCCAGAAGTAGAAAAAGTCTAATGTTACCAGCTGTGCTAGGTACCAAGAGCGCCTGGGCAGGGATACGTGGGAACACAGGGGAGACGTCTGCCCCGTCTGCCCCGAGTAGGTGGGGTCAAGAAGCAATCTGCTGCCAGGAGCCTTGTCTTCACTCTGATTTCATTATTTACCAGAGCACTCACTGCTTAGCTCTGGCTTATGGTGTGGGAGACAGGACTTGGGACTTTGAAGTCTCAGGCATTAGAGTCTCTTTGCATAAGCATTATGCTTTCTACCCTGGCCTTATTTATTTTTATTTTTTAAAATGTTATTTACTGGGGCCAGGCAGTAGTGCAGCAGGTTAAGCACACATGGAGCAAAGCACAAGGACTGACTCAAGGATCCTGGTTCAAGTCCTGGCTCCCCACCTGCAGAGGGGTTGAGTCACAAGCGGTGAAGCAAGTCTCTCTCTCTCTCTCTCTTGTTTTCCCATCTCTCTCAAGTTCCTTCCACCCTATCCAACAACAGCAGTAGCAATAACAGCAACAACAATGGAAAAAAAGATAGCTGCCAGGAGCAGTGGACTCATGGTGCAGGCACCGAGCACCAGTAATAATCCTGGATTTATATATATATATATATATATATATATATGAAAAATACAGAGGTGAAAGTTAGAAAGAGAGACAGAGATTAGAGCACTGCTCAGCTCTCGCTGACAGTGGGGATTGAACCTGAGACTTCAAAGCCTCGGGCATGAGAGCCCTTTGCATAAGCATTATGCTGTGTCCCCAGCTCTGGGCTTAGCCCAACACATGGTTCCAGGTATTGAGCCGTGCTATGGAGCAGGTCTCCTGGAGTTGTTGCAGCACCTGCTGGTCACAGGCAGAATGACAATTACAATCATCCCCATGGAAGAGAGAACTTGGGTTTCTCCCCTCTTCCTGCTCTGCTCAGGCAGCTCCTGGCCACTCTCCTTGTCTAGCCACCTTCTTGGGATATGCTCTCAGCTGGTCTGGCAGGTCTCTGCAGGCCCCCGCCCCCCCCATTACAGACTCACAGTGCCATTTAGGCTTCACTGATTACTAAAGAACGAGGAAAGGAAGGCATGATTCTTTAATAATGCAGCCAGTCTGGGAGCAAAAGTCGTTTAATACTTCAGAGGCCAAAGGCCTGGGAGGTGGTGCAGTCAATAAGGCACTGAACTCTCAAGAAGGAAATCCCAAGCTTGACCCTTGGCATTGCATGTGCCAGAGTGCTATTCTTTCTAACTCTATGTCTGGTGTTAATAAAGAAATACATTCGGGCAGAGGTAGATAGCATAATGGTAATGCAAACAGACTCCCATGCCTGAGGCTCCAAAGTCCCAGGTTTAATCCCCTGCACCATAGCCAGAGCTGAGCAGTGCTCTGGTTAAAAAAATAAATAAATAGGGGGTCGGGCGGTGGCACAGCAGGTTAAGCGCACATGGTGCAAAGCGCAAGGACCGGTGTAAGGATCCCGGTTCGAGCCCCAAGCTCCCCACCTACAGAGGAGTCCCTTCACAGGTGGTGAAGCAGGTCTGCAGGTGTCTGTCTTTCTCTCCCCCTCTCGTCTTCCCCTCTCCATTTCTCTGTCCTATCTAACAATGACGACATCAATAACAACAATAATAACTACAACAACAAAAAGACAAGGGCAACAAAAGGGAAAATAAATAAAAGTTTAAAAAAAGTAAAGTCTTAAAAAAAAAAAAGATAGGGCACCAAAGTAAAAACCCTGTGATGAGGGGAAGGGTAGACATTTGGCTTCCTGGGCCAGTGGGGGGTGGGGGTGGTTGGGTGGGATGGGACACAGTCTTTTGGTGGTGGGAATGGTGTTTATGTACACTCCTAGTAAAGTGTAGTCATATAAATCACTAGTTAATTAATATGAGGGGGAAAATTAATTATGTCTCGAAGTTTTTAAAAAACAGACTGAGTCTTTTTAATATATAGGCTGTGTATTTGATATGCGGACTCTCTCAAAAGCCTAGACCAAGTAGATCAGAAGCAACCGGTGGCACAGCTATATACAAGATACTGGGTACTATACAGCAAACCCTAACAAAAGGACTTTTCAAAGTTAACCCAATTACCAAATAATGTGATGATAACAATAACTATCCATTGTATTTTTGAACCCTAAGACAGCAGGAACCTTAAATCTCCACTATAGAGCCTATATTTCACCCAGTCCTGGAACCTTAGGATAGGGCCCACTTTCCCGCATGCCTCTCCCAATCCATATCAAATAATATTGCATCTGCTGATCGCAACCTAATCAACCCAACGAGTGCCACCTCAACATGCTTCAGCTCAGACTGTGTCCAGAGACTTCAGGTGTGGAATGACAACCCTTCAGCTTCATTACTCGGGTGAGACCTTTCCTTTCATAGTATTCTCTAATTCCATCCCAGGTGGTTCACTTTCTAACAAAGTCCCAAAACCTAGATATAGACCAGGTTCTGTGAGAGCATATGTTCACACGTATCCATAAACTACTGCAAAATATATACCTGAAAGCAGAAGTACACTAGAGTTTGCAGTGAGTACCCCCCTAACACTTCCTCTCCACTATTCCAACCTTTGCATCCATGATTGCTCAACAATTTGTTTGGCTTTGTATGTTAACTCTCTTTTCAGCCACCAGGTTCCAGATGCCAGCCAGGCTTCCCTGGACTGAAGACCCCACCAATGTGTCCTGGAGCTCTGCTTCCCCAGAGACCCACCCTACTAGGTAGAGGCAGACTGGGAGTATGGACTGATCAGTCAACGTCCATGTTCAGCGGGGAAGCAATTACAGAAGCCAGATCTTCCACCTTCTGCAACCCACAACGACCCTGGGTCCATGCTCCCAGAGGGATAGAGAGTGGGAAAGCTATCAGGGGAGGGGATGGGATATGGAGATTGGGTGGTGGGAATTGTGTGGAGCTGTACCCTTCCTATCCTATAGTTTTGTTAATTTATCCTTTCTTAAATAAAAAATAATTTAAAAAAAAAAAGAGATCACTTATAGGGGGCCAGGCAGTAGCACAGCGGGTTAAGCGCACATGGCACAAAGCAGAAGGATCCCGGTTCAAGCCCCTGGTCCTTCATCTGCAGGGGGTCACTTCATAAGTGGTGAAGCAGGTCTGCAAGTGTGTTTATCTTTCTCTCCCCATCTTCCTGTTCTCTCTCGATTTCTCTGTCCTATCCAACAACAATGACAGCAATAACAAAAACAAGGGCAACAAAAGGGAAAAAATAGCCTCCAGTAGCAGTGGATTTATAGTGCAGGCACTGAACCTCAGCAATAACCCTGGAGACAAATAATAAAAAAAAAAATTATGGAGCTGAGGAGACAGCATAATAGTTATCTGTCTATAACTCAGAGCTCAGAACTTTTCTTTTAATGCTCATGTCTGAGGTTCTGAGATCCCAGGTTCAATCCATAGTACTACCATCTCTCTCTGTATACTGTCTTCCTCTCCGTATCTCTCCATTAAAATTAAAATATTTTTTAATTATGGGTCCAGGTGGTAGTGTACCTGCTTGAGTACACATGTTGTAATGTGCAAGGACTTGGGTTCAAGCCCCCAATCCCCACCTGCAGGAGGAAAACTTCTCAAGTGGTAAAGCAGGGCTGCAGATGTCTGTCTCCTCTATCTCCCCCTTCCTCCTGATTCCTGGTTGTTTACTATCCAATAAAGCTAATAAAAAATTTTTAATTTATTCTTTTGTTACCCTGCTTTTAAAAAAGATTTTATTTATTTATGAGAAAGATGGGAGGAGAGAGAATCAAACATCACTCTGGCACACGTGCTGCCGGGGATCGAACTCCGGACCTCATGCTTGAGAGTCTAAATCTTTATCACTGTGCCACCTCCCGGACCACATTACCCTTGCTGTTTTATTGTTATTGTTGTTGGGTAGGACATAGAGAAATGGAGATAGGCGGGGAAGACAGAGGGGGAGATTCCCCTGCAGGTGGAGATCCTTATGCCGGTCATTGCACTTTGAGCCACCTGCACTTAACGTGCTGCGCTACTGCCGACTCCCAATAAAAAAATTTTAAGTGGGGCCAGGCAGTGACACACCAGGTGAGGCACACATAGTACGAAGCACAAGAACCCACAAGCCCCCAGCTCCCCACCTGCAGGGGGAAAGCTTTAAAAGCAGTGAAGCAGGTCTGCAAGTGTGTGTCTATCTCTCTTCCTTTCCGTCTTCCCCATCTCTCTCAATTTCTCTGTCCTATCCAACAAAATGGAAAAATGTGGCCACCAGGAGTAGTGGATTCATAGTGCTGGCACTGAGCCCTCAGCAATAACACTGGAGGCAAAAACAAAAACAAAACAAAAAAACTCCACAAAATTTAAGTTGCAAAGACAAGACACTTGCCCTGCTTCACCACTACTGAAGCTTCCCCTTGCAGGTAGGGACCAGGGACTTGAACCTGGATCCTTGCACATTGTAATGTATACACTTAACCAAGTGCTCCACCGCCTGGCCTCAGAGAAAGTTTTACCTCCAGGGTTATCCCTGGGGCTCCTTGCCTGCATTATGAATCTATAGCTCCTGGCGGCCATATTTTTTACCCCATTTATTAGGACAGAAAAATTGAGAGGAGTTGAGATAGGGAGAGACACCTGCAAACCTGCTTTGCTACTTGTGAAGCTTCCCCTCTAGGTGGGGAAACCAGGGCTTGAACCTACATCCTTGTGCTTCATATTATGTGCACTTAACCAGGTGTGGCACCGCCTAGCCCCAATGTGTGCTTTCTTCCTGGTGCACAACAGCCTGGCCAGTGCTCATTTACTCCAAAGCCAGGCAGCCAGGAGCAGCCGGCTCCCAGGACAGTAAAGATAATTTAAATCATCATTGACCAGCGCAGTGGCTCTGGGCCACTTCTCAATGTCACACATCAAGTGTGACACTGGGACCAGATCTGATTCAAAGTTCAGCTTTGCCCTAACTACTCAATAATCTTGGAGCCATGTCTTCTGAGTCTGTTTTCTCTCCTTATTACTGTTAAAATAAGGTATGTTTATTTTAGTGGAGGGTGCAGTGTGGACCTATAATCTGTAATATAGAAAACCCTGCTCAACTCTGGCTTGTGGTGGTGCAGGGGATCAAACCTGGGACTCTGGAACCTCAAGCATTAAAGTCTGTTGCGTAACCACTATAGTATTTCCCCAGCCCTATCATTTTATTTTTTGCCTCTAGGGTTATGGCTGGGGATGAGTGCCGGCACTATGAATCCATTGCTCCTGGTAGCCATTTTTTCCTTTCTATTTTTTAAATTATCTTTATTTACTGGATAGAGACAGCCAGAAACCAAGAAGAAAGGGGTGACAGAGAGGGAGAGACACCTTCAACACTGCTTCACCACTGGCAAAGCATTCCCCTGAAGGTGGGGACTGGGGGCTCGAACCTGGGTCCTTATGCACTGTGTAGCATGTGCACTCAACCAGGTGTGCTACCACCCAGACCCTCATTTTTTCCTTTATTGGATAGGGCAGAGAGAAATTGAAGGGAGGGGGAGATAAGGAGAAAGACACCTGCAGACTTGCTTCAGCACTTGTGAAGCATTCCCCCTACAGGTGGGGAGCCCAGGACTTGAACTCAGATCCTTGTACTTAGTATTATGCGCACTTAACTGAGTGTACCACTGCCCTGTAATTCTATAATCTTATAAACTATTATTAAACCATTACTAAAATAAAAAAACATTATGAGGGAGGAGGGAGAATGAACAGAGCACTGCTCAGCTCTGTCACTAGGTGGTGCTGGGGATTGAATCTGCAGCCTCTAGGACCTCCAGCTAGGCATGTTAGAACCAACAAATTCAACTATCCAGCCTAGTCTCTCTCTTCTATTCATTTTCATTTATCTGTGATAGAGAAAAGCAGAGCATAATTCTGGCATATGTGGAACCAGAGATTGAATTCGGGACCTCATGCTTTAAGGGTTCAGTGTTTTACCCACTGTGTAACCTCCTGCCACTAAAGATTATATATATAAACATTGTTTTTTATTTAATGAGCTACAGAGACCAGACTGCTCAGTTCTGGCTTTTGAACCTGGGACTTTTTTTTTTTTGAGCCTCAGGCACCAAGAATCCTTTCCCCCGCTGAGTCCATGGGACTGAGGTGTTCAGTGTCTGCTCACTGCTGGGGATCTGTGATTACAGCTGCATCTTGGCACCGCCTTTCCGCTTCAGCACCATGGACGGGGCTACAGCCATTCCTCTCCACAGCCCCTCACCTTGGGAGAGGAGCTTTCTGCCAGCTCCCCTTTACTCCCTGGCCCAGGACTTCAAATAGATAAGCTTGCCTGAGGGTAGCCCCCTACCCCCTGCCCCACCCCTGCCCCTCTAGGTCAGACTCCTGTTCTGGCTTCTGTGCCTTCGCTGTCCCCTCAGCAGGAACCTTTCTTCCCTTCTAGCAAAGTCAGATACCCGTATGCCCCCTATAGCGGCCCCACAATCCATCTGAAACCAGAATTCCCACTCAGTTCTGGTTACTGGTGGTGCAGGGATCAAACCTGGAACTTGCCAAGTCTTGTGCCTTCCTGCTGTGTTCTCTTCTGGTCTGAGCACAGATCCTTGGTTCAAACCCAGAGGAGAGGCCCCTTCAGGGCAGGGCTGCAGAGCCTGGGAGGGAGCAGGCCCAGGAACCCAGACATAAGGGCAAGATCCAAGTCAGGTAGTCACTGTATTTTATTGGAAAACATTGATATATATTTTTCTTCACAGCTTGAACTGAACACAATATTGCCCGGTTTAAAAAACAAAAAAAAAAAAAAAGAAAAACAAAACAAAAACACTCCGAAAGTGTCCACAACCTCACGCCTACCTGCCCTTACCCTCTGCGTTCAGTAGGGTGTCCCACTACACCTGTCCCCCTCCCCTCCCCCACAGGCTGGGGGCAGAGGGTGGACAGGAAGATTCTCCAAGCTGGGCAGGTCCCAGGAAAACAACTTGATAGATCTGGGGAAGGAGGGAAGGTGAAATCCAGAGACTGAACTGCCCACATCGACTTACTTGTCCCAGAGGCGAAAGTCAGAAGCAAGGGTACGGATCATGCTGTCCGCTGGGGAGCGAGGGGGCAGGCAGGTGGCGGGGGGTGAGGGGGCAGGCACAGACTCATGGCAGACAGGAGGAAGCAGCCAAGTCACTGTGGGGAAGCAGCGGGAGGGCCACAGGCAGGGCTGCCCCAGAGCCGTGACCCCCATCGGGGCTCCTGGCCCATCAATCCAGACTGTTTTATTGCAGGTGTGTTCCCTGGCGAGCGTGGTGGTGGTGGGGGGGCTGCTCCCTCTCCCCAACCGTCAGAGAGCCCCACTGTAAGGTGGTTTGTGACACAATCCCAGTGTCAGAGGGGCAGGAAGAAAACCACCAAAGGCCAACCAGCTGTGACAGCGACCACTCCCACATCGGCTCCAGCAAGGGGACCTCAGTTCGGATGGGGGGGATGAGAGTGGGAGGGGCGCATCGTGAGCGGCAGCACGGGACATTAGCACCAGGTATTTACAGAACAGCTTGGATCACTTTAGGGAAGGGATGGGCCATGTGTGTGTGAGGGGGACAGTGGAGTGTCCCCCACCCCCCAGCCCAACCTCAGGAGCTGGGGGGCTCCACGAAAGCAGTTTCTGGGAGCCTAGTGTTGGCCACTGTGCCCGGCCCTTTCTGAGTCGGGTTCCCCCCTCAAGTGGTAAAGACAACGCCAGTTTCTAAAGCTTTCATAGCCCCATGACCCCTCCCTCCTCCCTGGGCCACATTCACAGGAGCCCACGACCCTGGCTCCTGCTCGTCCACACCTCCCCAGCCCTTCTGGAATGCCTCCCACCCACCCGCAGTGGCAGCTGGGATCTGCACACGGGCTGTGGTCACAGGGCTGCAGGGTGCATGCAACAGTGTAGAGCATGCTCTTCTGCCTGGGGGGGGGGGTCGGCCTCTCTGGCAGGTCCCTGGACAGGGCTGGCGGCCACCCCGGCACCCAAGGTAGGATAAGAGAAAGGAGACAAACTGAAAGGCTGACCAGCCACTGTGCTGGGGGCAGGGGCAGAGGCTCCTTAAGGGGGTTGGGGCTGTCTTACAGACTCGTCAGGCCTTGGAAGAGGTAAGTGGAGTGGGCGGGAGGCAGAAGGTGGAGGGAGAGGAGGGCTGTAGAGGAAGGAGAAAGAGCAGTCATGCAGCTTGGGACAAATCTTTTGTTGCTTTATCAGATTCTCAGTCAATCAGTTGGAGTTTGCTAGAACCGGGGGACGCAGGGGAGTGTTGGAGAGAGAGTGCGCGAGAAGAGAGATCAAGAGGACGGGCATCGCCAGCTGCCCGGGCCTTCACTTTGCGGTCATCATCTGTACAAACTCTGTCAAATGAGAGAGGGGAGCAAGCGGGTGAGCAGGGCAGAGCCCTGGCAGCCCTCCTGACCCTGGGGACCTGGGGGCCTCCGTGGAGCAGGTAACTACGCACCTTCGTAATTGACCTGCCCGTCTCCATCGATGTCAGCCTCTCTGATCATCTCGTCCACTTCCTCGTCCGTGAGCTTCTCGCCCAGATTCGTCATTACATGACGCAGCTCCGCAGCACTGATGTAACCGTTGCCATCCTGGGTACAGAAAGGGGATCTGAGCTGGAGACATTCACCTGGCTCTGCCCAGGGGTGGGGATGGGAGCCTTGCTAAGGGGGCAGAACTAGCTGGAAGTGCCAGGCTCAGATCCAGAAGTGCTCAGATCCAGACAAGGGCTTCCTGGAAGTGGTGGCTAAGTGACCTCAGTTGTCCTGGGTGTGGTGGAGCCTTACCTGCTCTGTCTCTCGGCCAAGACCCCAGGAACTCTCTCTCTGACACACACATCTTTTATTTTTATTTTTTATCTTTTATTTTTATCTTTTATTTTTTATTAAATTTATCCGCTTGACAGCCAAAAATTGAGAGGAAGGGGGAGATAGAAAGAGGGAGAGACAGAGATACACCTGCAGCCCTGCTTCACCACCTGTGAAGCTTTCCCCCTACAGGTGGGGACCAGGGGCTTGAACCTGGATCCTTCTGCATTATAATATCTGCGCTCAACCAGGTGCACCACCACCTACACACGTATCTTTTTAAAATGCTTCCCCCCCCCTTTTTTTTGCCACTGGGGCTTATGCCTAAAGTTAACCTACCTCTCCTGGCAGACATCTCCCCCACCCAGGTGGAGGAGAGATAGCACAGCACCACCTCACCCGTCATAGTGCTCCCTGACGGTGCTGGGGAATCAAACCTAGGTTTTCTCCTGCATGGTGAAGTGTGCACTCCACCAGGTGAGCTGTCGCTCGGGCCCTTTGTTTGTTTCTGGCCAGAGAACTATTCTGGCTACTGACAGTGCCAGAGATCTTGTATGCAAGTCCTGTGTGTTACTGCTGCACTATTTCTCCAGCCCCAGATTATCTTTTAAAATATTTGTTTTGGTGGCATGGTAGTGGTACACCCAGTTGCATGCAACACATGCCAAGGACCAGAGTTCAAATCTCTAGTCCCCACCCTTAGAGGCAAGCTTAACAAGTGGTTAAGCAGTGCTGCAGGTCTCTTTCTCCTGATCTCCCTCTGTCTTATCAAATAAATAGTTTATAGACATTACCTCAAAAAGAAAAAGATAAAAAAAAAGATTTATTGCAAATAAGAATACTTCATATAATAAGATATAATAAAAGAGAGAAACCAGAACACCACTCCAGTCCATGTCGTGCTGGGAACTGAACAGAGCATCAGACACCCAGGCTCTTGGTCTGCTGAGTCATTTCCCCAGCTGCAGAAGCCTTGTTTATGTACTAATGAGGGAGAGAGAGCAGGCACCTGAGCACCACCAGGGCACACACCGTGCCGGGGGCCAAGCAAGCCTGTGCCCTCCAGCATGGGTCACTCACCTTGTCAAAGACACGGAAGGCCTCTCGGATCTCCTCCTCACTGTCTGTGTCTTTCATCTTCCTGGCCATCATGGTCAGGAATTCCGGGAAGTCAATGGTCCCATTCCCTGCAAGGTGGGGAGGAAAGGGGAGCTAGTGGCCTGGACCTGGCAGGAGCCTCCCCAAAGTCCTAGGAGAGGAGAGGGGGACCTCACCGTCCGCATCCACCTCGTTGATCATGTCCTGTAGCTCTGCTTCAGTGGGGTTCTGCCCCAGGGACCTCATCACTGTCCCCAACTCCTTGGTGGTAATAGTACCATCTCCATCCTTGTCGAAGAGGGAGAAGGCCTCTTTGAACTCTGAGGGAGGCAAGCAGAGGAGCCAGATGGGAGATGAGTGGGGGGGACCCTGTCCTTGGGGTGTGGGACTCTCTCCTGGAGGAAGGTGCCCAGGAGCCAGCCTTCCTACAGGCAGCAGAGCTAGACCCCCAGCTGGTGGCCAGGTGAAGGGGCAGCTCAGCTGGCAGAGCACATATAATGGAAGGGTGCTCTGGCTTCTCTCTCTTATGGATGCGAGACTCCATTTCATATCAAACAAATACATCTTTAAAAATAAAAAGACCACGCTGGGGAGACAGCATAGAAGTGATGCAAAATATTTTTAAGGGGGCCGGGTGGTGGCGCACCTGACTAGACACATATATTACAGTGTGCAAGGACACTGGTTCAAGCCCCTGGTCCCCATCTGCAGAGGGGAAGCTTTAAGAGTGATGAAGCAGGTCTGCAGGTATCTCTCTATCTTCCCCATCCCTCTTGATTTTTCTGTCTTATCAAATAAATAAAACAGTTAAAAATTTTTTCATGTCTGAGGCTCTGGTCTCTCATTAACCGGGCGGTAGCGCAGCAGTTAAGCACACATGGCACAAAGCGCAAGGGCCAGGCTTAAGGATCCCGGTTTGAGCCCCTGGTTCCCCACCTGCAGGGGAGTCACTTCACAAGAGATGAAGCAGGTCTGCAGGTGTCTGTCTTTCTCTCCCCCTTGTCTTCCCCTCCTCTCTCCATTTCTCTCTGTCCTACCCAATGACGACATCAACAACAATAAAACAAGGGCAACAAAAGGGAATAAATAAATATTAAAAAATTAAAATAAAATAAATAAAATATGTAAGGGGCTTAAGAGATATGTTAAAAAACAAAAAGATCTTCAACCCAGTCCAACCCAGGTCTGCTACCTCTGTGCTGGGGGCAGACCCTTCCTACTCTCTAGCTGTTCAGACAACCTAGGCAGGAGAAAAGGGGCTGAAAGCAGCTCTTCGAGAACCTTACATTTCCTTAAAAGACATTTATCTAAGGAGAGAGAGAGAGATACCAGAGTACTGCCCAGCTATGGTGTATGTAGTACCAGAGACAGAACCTAGTACCTCAGGTTTCTAAGCCCCCCAGCCACCCATGTCCGCTGGCTCTGGCCTTTCACTCAGATGACAGTGGACCACTGTCATGCCAAGAATCTGTCTGTGAAGCACGTTATGGCTTGAGGAGGGAAGGGAGGCCACCGTCCAGAGTGGTCCTCCAGCTTGCAGCCTATGGAAGGGGAAGCACACGGCTGTGTGCAGCATGCGGGTGGTGGGGAGACAGTGTGTGGCTGACGGACAGTGCGTGGGGTGGAAGGGGGAGGGAAGAAGGGCCGGCTGCCAAGCTGGGGGTGAGGAGCGAGTGGTACTGAGTGGGCAGGCCTCAGCTGGGGGACACATCAGGCAAGGAGGGACTGTGTGGCTCCTGCCCTCCCACTGGGCCTGTTTTGGCACCTGGTGCTCCCTCCTCCCTTCAGGTCCCCTGAGAACAGATGCCTGGCAGCCTGTTCCCAGAGGCAGTGAGCCGGGGCAAGGCGGTGGGCACTCTGCTGACAGGCACAAAGCTGGGGTGTGGGTGGCTGAGGCTGTGCCCCCGAGCCCTGGGGTGACAGAAGTCTCTATGGGGTTTCTCCTCCCTGCAGTGAGTCTGTGGGGGTAGTGTCATCTGGGCCCGTGCTCATTATTTTTTTTAAATGATCGGACAGAGACAGAGAAATTGGGGAGGGGAGACAGGGAGACAAATTTGAGGGGAATCTAGGGATATATCTTAACATCCTAGAGACAGGTGGAGGAACCTTTCCCCCGCTTTCCTTTTGCCACCAACTTTTCCACTGAGGATTTGCTAGTGCTTCCGGTGGATTCTCTCATACCCCCCACACACAAAGATAGTGAGAGGCAGAAAGAGGAGAGACACCACAGCACTGCCCTACCACTCATGCAGCTTAGCTTCTCTTTTACGTAATTCTTCCATATAGTGGCGGGGGGGGGGGGGGGGGGGCGGGGGCGGGCTTGAACCCAGTATGGTAGTGTTTGCTCTACCAGGTAAGTCATCTCCCAGCCATTATATTTATTTTCACCAGAGCACCCACTCAGCTCTGCTGATGGTGGTGCTGGGGATTGACCCTGGGACCTCGAAGCCTCAGACATGAAGATCTTTTTTTTTTTATTTCCTTTTGTTGCCCTTGTTGTTTCATTGTTGTAGTTACTGTTGTTATTGATGCCGTTGTTGTTGGATAGGACAGAGAAATGGAGAGAGGAAAGGAAGACAGAGAGGGGAAGAGAAAGACAGACACCTGCAGACCTGCTTCACTGCCTGTGAAGCGACTCCCCTGCAGGCGGGGAGCCAGGGGCTCCTTATGATCCTTATGTTGGTCCTTGTGCTTTGCGCCACCTGCGCTTAACCTGCTGTGCTACCACCCGACTCCCGAAGATCTTTTTTTTTTTTAACCAGAGTACTCTGGCTTATGTCGGTATGGGGGATTGAACCTGAGACTTTGGAGCCTCAGGCATGAGTCTGTTTGCATAACCATTATGCTGTTCTACTTGCCCCCATGAAGCTTTTTGCATAACCATTATACTATCTCATGATGCCATATTTTAAAAAAGCTTTAAGAGTGAGACCAGAGCACTGCTGAGCTGGAGTGTAGGAGGGGCTAGGGACTGAATGTGGGCCCTCAGGTACACAGGGCCTGTGCTCTGAAGCGCTGAGCCAGCTCCCTGGGCAGGTCTCTTCTGTTCATTTATGTGACCAAAGAATTCATCCATGTGGCCCCTGTGACGTTCTAGGCAGTGGAGACATGGCGGGAACCAACAACTTAGTGTCAGAAGGCTCAGCAAGGAAGAGCGAGAAAGGTGGTAAAGGCAAGGCGTACAGGTGACAAGCCGAGACCTGGAGGGGAACACTGCCCAGCGTGGCCGGCTCCTAAAGTGGGACAGGAGCTGGGACCAGCAATGGGGTTGCCCCAGTCGGCCCTGGAGGAGAAGGGCTTCTGGCAGCGAGCAGGAAGCCTGGCTCAGGCCTGCAGTCAGTGCAATGCAGACAGAGCGCAGGGACACAGGTGTGTCTGCCACAGGCTCACCCGGGACTAAGGCTCAGCCCCAGGCAGGGTGAGAGGAAGAGGGGTCGCATGCTCACCTGCGATCTGCTCCTCGGTCAGCTGGTCAGCCTGGAAAAGGAGGAAAGAGGTTAGACACTGGGCTAGCTAGCTGTCACCGGCGCTATGTCACTCAGTTGGCCCCCTTTGCTGAGGCCAGTGCCATATGGTACTTCACAGCCCATGGGGGGGGAGGTGAGGGCGTGCAGGCCAGAGCCAGGGCCTGGAGGAAGTCTGGGGGTCACTGGAGGCCTGCTGGGCCTCGGGGCCTGAGCCTCAGTGGGTATGACGACACACCGCCCCAGTTCAGCCCGATAGTGCTGGCACAGCCAGGCCTGTGGGTGCTGGCACAGCACAGGTGTCTCGGTGTCAAGGCTGCCACTGCGGGGAGCCCGAGGCTGAGTGGAGGGATGAAGGGCGGGCCTGGGCCCAAGGGGCTCTAGAAGGCTCTGAGCAGACTGGGCGGGGGGGGGGGGGGGGGGGGGGGCTTTGTGGTATCCATTGCTGACTCTGTGTCACCTATTTGGAAGCCCTGGGTTCAAGCTGGGTGGACCCAACTCACAAATTCTCTGACATGGTGGCTGAGTTGCTCCAAGTGCCCACAGCGGTTGGGGCAGCCCCCTGGTGACAGGGCAGGAGAGGGAGGAGGCCACAAACCACAGAGGGCTCTGCCCCCCCACACCTGCTGCAGTCTCTAACCCCTGCGGGGGGTGGTGGGTGAAGAGGGGCAGACACTAGCCTACCTCTCCCATTGGTGCACCGGGAACTAGCCAGGCATAGGGGCCCTTTTGGGGGGGGGGGGGAAGGGCTTTTGTACAATGAAGGTTTTGCTGTCTACTGTTGAGAAGGCTCCCTCCTAAACCACTCTGGGTGCTTGGGGCTCCTCCCCAAGTTCCTCCTGTCCTGATTAGGGGAGAAGGGTGGGGTTTTGGCTTCAAGAGCCTCCAATGGAGGCAAGTGTGTTCGCTACTCTGCACAGAGCTTCTGTGACACCAGCAATCTCGGCCCAATTGCCCCTCTGTCCCAAATGCTAAGATCTGGGCCATGTGAGAAGCAGTCTAAAATGCACTTTAAAAAAATCCTGAGGGAAGAGAAGCTGGAGGACAAACCCTGAAGAGGCAGATTGGGAGGGGGCCCCAAGGGATGAGGCCCAAAGGGAGATGGAGGAGGGGGAACAGTGGAGGCAGCAAAGCAGAAAAGCCTCACGTGCATGTTCTGGAAAAGCCCTCAGTCTATTAAGGGGGGGTTAGGCAACCAGATGGAGGCACTTCCTAAATGCTCCAGGCCTGGAGCCCCCCTCTGTCTCTCTGCTGGGCAGCAGCCCATCCGGAGGTCCTGACACTCAGGCCGCTGCCAAGGAGAGCAAGAGCGGACAGGGCAGAGGCTCGGCTTCTAGTTACTGGGCTGCCGGGCCATCTGCATTCGTTCTCTTGCCGAGGCTGCCCATGGAAAAAGCCAGGGGGAGGGCTTCCCTACAGGGCAGGCGCTCAGTCAGCTTTGCTGCTCAGGGTCAAGGCAGGGAGGCTGCGAAGGCCCAGTCCACTGCTGCAATAGGCGTGGCCCGCCTGGCGGGCCTCCTCTAAGGAGACCTTCCCCCCTTTCCCACACCCCCTGAGGTAAGTGTCCCAGCTCCCAGACCCGAGACGCCTGCCCACCTGAGGGGTCTCCCCTCCTCAGATCTACAAGCTTGTAGGCTTCGTCCTACTGCTCGGGGCAGGATGGACAAAGGCAGCAAGGGCCTGGCGGTGGGGGAGGGAGGAGGTGAGGCTTTCTCAGCCGGGCCCAGCCCCCGCCAGCGCCGCCCAGAGCCGCGTGTTAGCTGAGAGCAGCAGCATGGGCCAGGACCCCTTCCCCGGGCCAAGGAGGCACCACCCGGCGCTCAGGCCCAAGTCCAAGGCCAGAGAGCAGGGGGCGGCCTACCCGCACCCCGCTGCTCACACACAAGAGAGGGAAGCCCGTGGGCCGGGCTCAGGCTCCGCTCTGGAGGAGAGGGGGTGTCTCTGCCACCTGCCTGTGCTTCGGGGACCCCAGCAAGTCTGGGGGGCTAGCGGGGGCACAGCGAGAAGCCCTCAGGTCTGTGTCAGCAAGTCTGAGATCTGATATGCGGCCGCCTGGTCAGGGAGGAGGGCTGCAGGGCTGGGGCGAGCACAGCAGCGATCCCGGGGGTCCCTGGAAGGGATGAGCCCCCCCCTGAAGACGGGGTCCCCCTGGAGGTCTCTCGCTGGTCCGTACTGCAGTACGAACAGAGGCCAACGCAACCGCCGTGTGATGTGGCCGCCGCACTGCACTGTCACTTGGCACGGGGCGGGGATGCAGCTCTGCACTGGGGCTGGAGCTGGCCGGCACCCCAGAAGCCCTGTTTGGGGGTGTATGTGTGCGTGAGTGTGTGCGTGAGTGTGTGTGTGTGGGGGAACCAGCTCTTCTGATGCGGTGGGGGGGCCGCGGCGAGGAGGCTGAGGGGCTTCCACAGCCGACTCACCCCGCCGCACCCCCAAACTTTGGCCCCCCGCCCCCCTATCTCAGGCGGCTTCCAGTGCGCAATCCGGCCCCGCAGCTCCGCCCACCTGCTCCGGGGCCCCGGCGCCTGCCACCCCGCACCTTCTGGGGGGAACCTCTGCAGCCCACCCCCTCCCCACCCACAGTCTCCGTCCCGCCCTTTCCCGGGAGAAGCCAACCAGCCCCCCCCCCCCCACGCGCCGCCTTCAAGCCCAGGACGCCCCCGTGTCCCCCGCCCCCACACTCCCCGCACCCGCATGCTCGCCTCCTGACACCCTCCCCTCCTCTGGGCACCACCTCCCCCGGGAAGCCCTCCTCACCTCTGCTCGGGGACCCCAACTCACTCCACAACCTCCCCCCTCCCGTCAGAAAAAACAAACAAAAACAAACAAACAAAAAGCCTCCCAGGGCAGCAGCCTTAACCCACTGCAACAAGCACAGACCCCGCTCGTGGATGGGGGTGTCCCCCCCCCAAAATCCACAAGGCTACCCCGCACCCCACCGGCGCGGTCCCCGCGGGCTGCGGGGCTCCAGCATCCTCCCCGCCCCCCCTCCGCCAACCCCCCTTTCCGGCGACCCCGGGTCCGAGCCCCATCCCGGCTGCAAGCGGCCCTCAGAGGACCCGGATGCTTCCGCCTGGCTCCCACAGCCCCCCGAGGCAGCCGCGCTGCCCATTTCGGGGGTCCCAGCACACTCCCCACCCCCCAGAGGCGAAAGGTCGCCCCGGGAAGCCGCTAACCCTCCTCCCGGGACCCAAACGTCCGGCTCTGGGTGCGAACGTCCTCCCCTCAGTCCGCGGGGGCAGCGGGGTCCCACGCGCCCTCGAAGGACCCCCGCCTCAGGCGGAGCCTCCCGGCCGGGGCGACCCCTTCTCCGTCCCACTCACCATGGCGAGGCCCGGGGCGTCCGGAGCGCGGGGATCGAGGTTCCTCCGGCAGCGGCAGCACCTGCAGCAGCTCGAGCTCCGCAGCGCGTCCGCGCCTCCACACTCACTGCCCGCAGCGCGCGCCGCCGCCGCCCGCCCCAACGGTCCCTCAACGGCCGCCGCGCGCGCCCCGCCTCGCCCGGCCCCGCCCCGCCCTGCTCGCACGCCGCCGCACTGCGGTGCCTGAGGATCCCTCCGCGCCGACGGGCTCGCGCGCGGCTCTCGGCCCCGCCCCACCCCGGGTTCGAGTGCTCAGCCGGGCGCGTGCGCGCGGCTCCGCAGAGGGACTACTTTTCAGCGGCGCGCGCTCCGCCGCTCGCGCCCACTCTCTTTTCCTCCCCGGCGGAAGAGTACCTCTCGACAGCGCATGACGCGTCTTTCTGTGAGCCGCTCTGCGATTGGGCAGAGGCCCTGGTGGAAATGAGAGCGTGGCGTCCATTGGTCAGGTCTTCCCTGCAATGCGTCAAACTGGGGCGAGCCACTGAGAGGTGGTGGCGGGGCAGCCTGCGATGCGTGGTTAATTGGGGCCACGGGGCGTGAGCAGGTGAGGGGTGATCAGTGTGACTTTCAGAGAATCCAGTGAATATTTTGGTGGCCAAGGTACGGCCAGAGGGCTAGCGGGAGGCTTAGAAGGATTTTCTGGGTTCTCCCCTCTGACCGACGGAAAATGGTGCGCTCCTAAATCTTGGGGGCTGGAAGCTCCGCCCCCAGTTCTGCCTGGCCAGGTGGCGGGGGCTTCAAGGTTTGGCTCTTATCCTGCAGGTGCTGTCCCCAGGTCAGGGGTCTGCAACAGGTGTGTGAAATTCCTGGCCCTGCATCACTCCTGGCAGCTTTTGGGTGTATGAAGTCGGGGCCTGGTGCTGGAGCAGGGTGCTGGTGTACAAATGCACTCATGCATGCATGCAGCGTAAAGCGGGCACCTGCAACATTCAGAGAGCCCACACTCGCCAGACAGCCAGACTTCTACACTCCTTGTTGCAAGGATCCCACCATAAGAGGAAGAAGAATTTATGCGAAGGCTAAATAGAAGAGACTGGTGGTGCTCAGAATATCCCCGCCCCTTCTCTTGTTTAGAATGAAAGCTGCCGTTCCTTGACAGGCCCCTGTCGCCTCCTTGGGATTGACTGGCTGAACCCATGATTTAGCTTCTTTTGATCAGGATGCAGCCTGAGACAATAACCCTTCCCTGGGGTTTTGGATCTGGAGCTTGGATGGTTGAGGGCAACCTTTAACCTTTCAGATGATGAGGCTGTGCAGCAGTGGGTTTGGAGTTGTCTACAGCCATCTCCCCACCCCATTTCCCATTTCCTCTCCCACTTGGTGGTGGGGGAGGGGGGACGGGAAGAAAAAGTGTCTAGAAGAGAAAATAAAAGTGAACAAGGGGGATGGCACAGGGGGGTAGATAGTATAATGGTTATGCAAAGAGGTTGCCATGCCTGAGGCTCTAAAATCCAGGTTCAATCCCCCGCATCACCATAAGCCACAAGTGAATAGTGCTCTGGTTGAAAAACAAATAAAAACTGACCAGGAGGAGAGTCACCGATATTGTATGGCAATTGTGTACAAGACTTGCACAAGATGAGTCCCCAGGGTTGATTGCCAGCACCTCCAGTAGCCAGGGCTGAGCAGTGCTCTGGGAAGAACAAATAAAACAACCATCAAAGTCAACTGGGGAAATGGACTAATCTGTGTTATGGTCTTCAGCAATGATTCTGGGCCACAGACAAGACAACATTTGTTGAACAAATATGCAAAATGAAGCCAGGGCTGGGTCTCTCTCTTTCCTTACCTGCTCAGCTATAGTTTATGGTGGTGCTAGGGACTGAACCTGGGAACTCAGAGCCTCAAGCATGAAAGTCCTTGCATAACTTGTGCTATCTCTCCGGTCACCCCCCCCCTTTTGAAAAATAAACTTATTTATTTATTTACCTAGAGAAAGAATTAAGAGAGTTCAGAGCACTGCTCAGCTGCGGCATACAGTGATGCTTGGGACTGAAACCCCTTTTCTGTTGTTGTTTTTTTTTTTTTTTAATTTTCCTTTTCTTTCTCAGGCAGAAGATCTTCCAGGCAGATCAACTTTTCTGAATTACTCAAGACCATGGAATAATGAATATGCCACAACCGCAGAAGCTTCTGAGCACTTACTCAGGCATAGTTCCAAGCACTTCTTGTGCATTAGTACATTTAATTCTCACCAGCTCCCAAGGGGTTTGTTACTTCCATTTGCCGCCTGATGAAATGTTGTTATTGCCACTGGAATTAAATGAGACCAAAGTAGAAGACTTGACCAAGGTCAGAGAAGTGGCTTGTCCACAACTTGTACAGTATGAGAGAGTCAAAGTTTGAACCCACGCAATTTGAATGAAACCCCAACAGTCGTAGACACCATTACACTGCCAGAGGGAGAGAGTTTTGTACACCACTCTTCCTCCTCTTTACCTCCCAGAGTGATTGGGTTTTAGCTGGCTACAATGCTACCCAGAAGAAAATATCCTAAGTTTCCTTGGATTCTAGCCAGAAAAGATACAAGTAGGAATGTTCTCTTAAGTGCTGGATATGCTTTTTTTAAAAAATTTTCCCTTTTGTTGCCCTTGTTTAACATTGTTCTGATTATTGATGTCGTTGTTGTTGGAGAGGACAGAGAGAAATGGAGGAAGGAGGGGGATACGGGGAGAGAAAGATACCTGCAGAACTGCTTCACTGAAGGTAAAGGGACTCCCCTGCAGGTGGGGAGCCAGGGGCTCGAACCAGGTCCTTAACGCTTTGCGCAACATTCGCTTAACCCACTGCACCACCGCCCAACTCCCTGGATATGTTTCTCTCTCTCTCTCTCTTTTTTTTTTTAATCCCCCTGCAGTGCTACAGAATGAATTGAAGGGCTCTGGCATGTGTGATATTGTTAAGTGGTCTCTCTGATCCTATTTAATTTTTTTTTGTATCTTTAGTTGGGGGGCACTGAAACACTGCCCCACCATCTGTGGAGTTCCCCTTTTTGCTGTTCATCCATGCAGCTCCCATGTGGTGCTGAGGATCAAACCCAGGGTGTCAGGCATGGTAAGGTGTGAACTCTACCGTCTAAGCAATGCTTTTAAAGAGAAGGGCCACACCTTCAGCATTTTTTTTGCTGTTACAGCAATCATCATGAATATTAAGATTCAAAGCTGAGGGCAGGGGTAGATAGCATAATGGTTGTTAAGAGATTATGTGCTTGAGGATCCAAAGTTCCTCAGTGAAGCCCTGGCAGCAAAATTAAGGTAAAATAAACCAGAAAAGTGGTGGTGAGAAAACTCACCTTGATGGTTTCTTGGGACAAAGCTGGCACTGCCAATCCGAATGCAAAACTCTTAATCATGACAGAAATAAACTTCAGTGTTGTTTAAACTGCTATTATTTGGAATCACTTTGCTACAGAAGCCAAAAAAAATGTAAACATATCCTTGGCCACCCTCTCTCCCCCCATAATTGTCCTTGCTGTGGAAGGAACTGACTTATCTGTCCATGTGGTTCAGACCTGAGCCAGTCAGCACCTCCCTCTTTAAATAAAATCTTTATAAAATAAATATATGTATTTTACCAGTACAAGAAATGGAGGGAGAGAGATAGAACCAGTACATCACACTGGCACATGTTATGGCAGGAATTGAACTCGGGACCTCACGCTTCCAAGTCCCATTCCCTACTCAGTATCAGCACAATATTTTTTAATTTAATTAAAGTTAATTGTTTTTTTAGTGAGCACTGCTCAGTGCTCTGGTTTATGGTGGTACTGAGGATTGAACCTGGGCTCTTCAGTGACTTAGGCATGAAGATCCTTTTTTTTTCCTTCATTACTTTTAATAGGTGAGTGGTATTCTATTGTGTATATATGTCATTGTTTCTTTTTTTATTAGTGATGTAATATTGATTTACAAAATTATAAGTTAATATAAGTATAATTCCATACAGTTCCCACCACTAGAGTCCTGTGTCTCGTCTCCTTCATTGGAAACTGCAGTAGCTGATTCTATAGCTGTATATATTTTCCCCATTTTTTCCCCAGCGGTCTTACCTTGACTTCCTTTCTAGTTCAGCCCTATATCTATTACTACTTCCAAGTGTCTTTCCTTTTTTTTCTTCTTCCTCGGATAATCGAAACTGTGTGGGACTTCCTCTGGTGTTTTCTAGATTCACTTCCATTTCAATGATGGTATAAAAATTAGATTCTTGGGAGTCGGGTGATAGCGCAGCGGGTTATGAGCAGGCGGCGCAAAGCACAAGGACCGGGATAAGGGGATATCCAACAACAATGACATCAGTAACCACAACAATAAAACAACAAGGGCAACAAAAAGGAATAAATAAATAAATGTTTAAAAAAAAACAACTAGGTTTTGTGGTGCAAAGTGCAAGGACCAGCCTAAGGATCCCGGTTCGAGCCCCTGGCTCTCCACCTGCAGGGGAGTCACTTCACAAGCGGTGAAACAGGTCTGCAGGTGTCTTTCTCTCCCCCCTCTGTCTTTCTCTCCTCTCTCCATGTCTCTCTGTTCTATCCAATGATAATGACATCAAGAACAACAATCATAACTACAACAGAAAACAACAAGGGCAACAAAAGGGATTAAATAAATAAATAAATTTATTAAAAAAAAAACCTAGATTCTTAGTGAAAAAACACTTTGGGTTCTGGTGGCATAGGAGCACAAAGTGTTCTGGATTACATCACTTATCATTTACCCCTCTAAAAATATGGACCAAAATTCTTCTTTGGAGTGTAGAAGGTGGGAGTTCTGGCTTCTATAATTGCTTCCCCGCTGGACATGGGCATTGGCAAGTCGATTGTAGCCACAGCCTGTAGGAATATAAGCTCCACGACATCTGAGCTCGCCATCAGTTTTGCTCAGGGTTCTGTCTCCAGTGTCAGAAACAAAGCCAGGAACCTGAGAAGGGCTCCATGCATTCTTTATGAATGAGTCCAGCCATGGGAGGAGAGTCTCCTAAGAGGCTCCAGACCCACATCTCCCTGTTAGTGCCATTCTGCATCCCGATGATACATTCATCACAACAATGGACCAATACATCCCATCCCGTATTTATTTTATTTTATTTTTTAGATTTAATTTAATTTTATGTAGGATAGAGTCAGGTGGAGACCGGTGGCTTGAATCTTATTCCTTGCACATGATTATGTGTGCATTCTGCTGGGTTCCCCACCAGCTGACCCAATAATTTATCATTATTATTTTTTTTTAGTGAGAGAGATACAGGGGGGAAAAAGGGATAGATAGACAGATAGATAGATACCAGAGCATAGCTCAACTCTGGTTTATGGTGGTGTTGGGGAATCAAACCTAGAATCTCAGAGCCACAAGAATGAAAAGCTTTTGCAGAATTTAATGCTGTCTCCCCAGCCCATAACTTAACATTCATTATTAATGCCGACCTTGATTATCATCTAGCTAACCAAGCACCCATCACACTTCTCCACTGTGAATTATGCCCCTACCCACCCTGCCCCAATTCTCATCCTATTCTGCACAGTAGTTCATACTTAAGGAGTATTGTTTATTTATTTTCATTTTTATGAGAGAAGAGGAGAGAGAAAGAGCAGAGTACTACTCAATTCTGGTTTATGTTGGTGCCTGGGATCAAACCTGGGAGCTCAAACATACAAGTCCTGTGCTTAACCACTGAGCTACCCCTCTAGCTCACATCACTTTTTCTTCTCCTTCTCCTCCTCCTCCTCCTCCTCCTCCTCCTCCTCCTCCTCCTTCTTCTCCTTCTCCTTCTTCTTCTTCATTCCAAGAAAGTAGGACAGTCTCGATTCTCAGCCCTTCCGTGGCCCTCACGCAGCACAGATGTGACATGCTCCCTGTGCTTCTCCCCAGTGCTGGTCCCGGCCCGGCGCACATTCCTGTCACCTTCTCCCCCTTGGAGAGGTCATCCCGGATTCCAGCTGCTGCCTGGGGCTCCACCTGCGGGCATGCGCGGTGCGGCTCCCCGCGTCCTTGGCTCCGCCCCCAACAGGTCAGTCCCTGCTTGTGGGCAGCGACAGAGACAGGGAGTGCGGGTGACCCGGTGGGAGCAGCTTTGCCCGCACAGGGCAGGTAACAGCCCCGGCCTGACATCCTGCTCTAAGAAGTATGGCTGGCCCCGCCCACCTGACCTGACCCTTATTCTCTCTTTTAAAATTGTGTTTATTGGTTGATCTACTGGCTTATACCAGAGCACTGCTCAGCTCTAGCTTATGGTGGTGCTGGGAGCTGAACCTGGGAGCTAAGAGCCTCAGGCAGGGAAGTCTTTATATATATATATCGCCATTATGCTGTCTCCCCAGCCCTGTGAACTATCTCTGTGACTCTGGATTCTCATTTTACGGAGGAAAAGACTTTGCAGTGGACTAAAAAGATAAAGAGAGTGGCGAAACAGGCACCTGCCCAGGTGAGCTATTTTGCTGGACCTATTATTTATTATTATTTTTTAATATTGCTATCATTAATTTTTTTAAAGAAAGCTTATTTATTGCATAGAGACAGACAGGGAGAAGCTGAGAGGGAAGGGGAGAGACAGACGCATGCAGCATTGCTTCACCATTCATTAAGCTTCCCCCTGCAAGCAGTGATGGGAGGCTTGAACCCCGGTCCTTGCACCTGGTAGCATGTGTATTTTACTGAGTGCACCACAGCCCTGCCCCCATCTGCTTTATTACATATATATATATATATATATATATATATATATATATATATATGTATATATATATAATTATCTTTATTTATTGGATAGAGACAGCCAGAAATTGTGAGGAGTGGAGGAGACTGAGAGGGAGAGAGACTCAGAGACACCTGCAGACTGCTTCACTACTTGAAAAACTTTCCCCTTGCAGGTGGGGGACCAGGGGCTTAAACTGGGGTCCTTGAGCATGGTAACGTGTGCTCAACCAGATGTTCATTAAAGATTCATTCTTTTTAAAAATTTTAAAAATATTTATTCCCTTTTGTTGCCCCTGTAGTTTTATTGTTGTAGTTATTATTGTTGTTGATGTCATTGTTGTTGGATAGGACAGAGAGAAATGGAGAGAGGAGGGGAAGACAGAGAGGGGGAGAGAAAGACAGACACCTGCAGACCTGCTTCATCGCCTGTAAAGCGACTCCCCTGTAGGTGGGGAGCCGGGAGCTTGAACCCGGATCCTTACGCCGTCCTTGCGCTTTGCGCCTTGTGCGCTTAACCCACTGCGCTACCGCCCGACTCCCGATTCATTTATTATTTTTTAAAGATTCATTCGTTAATTCATAAGATACACACACAGAGAGAGACAGCACACAATAGGCAGCCATCTGGCTTATGTGGTGCTGGGGATGGAGCTTGGGCCCCCGTGCAGTAGAGTCCAAGCCTTTGTCCTCTGCACCACCTCCTGAGCTGCTGCTTATTTATTGGCTTAGCACTAGCATCTCATGTACAATTTCACTGTTTCTGCAGATTTTTTCCTTTTTAATTTAAGATAAGAAGGACATGACGGGGGGGGGGTGCTTACAAAACCACATGTCTCCTCCAGTTCCTGGCTGTGTGCCCTTGAAAAAGACATTTAACCTCAGGAGTTGTGTGGTAGCGCAGCGGGTTAAGCGCAGGTGGTGCAGAGCTCAAGGACCCGAGGAAGGATCCTGGTTCGAGCCCCCGGCTCCCCACCTGCAGGCGAGTCAATTCACAGGTGGTGAAGCAGGTCTGCAGGTGTCTGTCTTTCTCTCCCCCTCTGTCTTCCCCTCCTCTCTCTATTTCTGTCTGTCCTATCTAACAACGACTACAACAGTAATAGCTACAACAATAAAACAACAAGGGCAACAAAAGGGGATAAAGAAATAAAGTTTAAAAAAAAAGACATTTAACCTTTTTGGTTTTGGGAGGTCCTTACCAGCAGAAAGCATGTCTCCCCCCGCCCCCGTGTGTTGTGTGTGTGTGTGTGTGTGTGTGTGTGTGTGTGTGTGTGTGTTGGGGGGGGCAGGGGTAGAATGCATAATGGTTATGCAAAGAGATTCTCCTGCCTGAGGCTCCAAAGTCGCAGGTTCAGTCCCCCCACACCACTATCAACCAGAGCTGATCAATGTTCCAGTAAAAAAAAAAAAAAAAAAGAGAGAGAGAGTTTCCTCCTCCTCCTCTGGGCATTGCAGGGAGGATGAACATGTAGAGAGCACAGTGTCTACCCCCTTTGTCCCCTCTCTGCCAGGGCTGGTCAGAACTGGTCAGAGCTGAGACAGGAAGTGGGGGAAGGAAGCTTCTAGCTGGGCCAACACTGCTTGCTGTTCTCCCTTTTACCACCACAGAACGGTTTAGGACCAGAATGTTGACTGCAATTCCCATTTATTTATTTATCTATTTATTTATTTACTTTCCCTCTTGTTGCCCTTGTCGTTTTTATTGTTGTAGTTATTGTTGTTGTTATTAATGTTGTTGGATAGGACAGAGAGAAATGGAGAGAGGAGGAGAACACAGAGGGAGAGAGAAAGATAGACACCTGCAGACATGCTTCACTGCCTGTAAAGCGAGGGGCTCGGACCGGAATCCTTATGCTGGTCCTTGCTCCTTGTGCCATGTGCGCTACCGCCTGACTCCTGCAATCCCTACCTTTTAAGCAGCTTGACTGTGTTCTGCTGAGCATTTGGCTTTAATTGGATGCAAAAGGTGGGGCCCAGGGAGGTGCTCCAGTGGTTAGCATCTTGAACTTTACATGTTGGGATCCCAAACTGGATCCTCAGCATCGCATGTGCCAGAATGATGTGCTGTTTTTTTTTCTCATATTAACAAAAACGAGCAAATAAATCTAGAAAAAATAAATGAGAGTTGGCAAAATAGCTCACTTGGATAGTGCAGTTGCTTTGCCATGTGGTCGATCCAGGTTCAAGCCTGGCCCCCCACTGCAATGAAGGTAGCTGTGATCTCTCTCTCTCTTTAAAAAGTCAGCCCTGAGCATTGATGTCCCAGAGATGACAAGGAAAAAGAAAAGAAAAAAGAAACAGGACTAAATTGTTGTTAAGCTGAATCTTTATTTTTTAAATAATGTTTTGTTTATTTCATTTTAATGAGAGAGATACAGAAAGAATGATAGAGAGAGACAGAGACCAGAGCACTGCTCAGTGATGGTGCTGGGGAGTAAACCTGGGACACTGGAGTCTCTGGCATGAAAGAATCATTGTTTTTCTAACATGAATCACAGCTTTTATTACCATGGTGTTTGGAGGAGAGAAGTTCCAATGATCCTTTTCTGACTGAGAAAGAGAGAAAACAGGCATTTTATTCCTCTTAATAACAACGAGATACTGTGGTCACCACGGCAACCACTGATCCAGGAAGGCAACCAGTGTGAGCACAAGGCTTCCTTAGGAGGCTATCAGTTATTCTTGAGACAGTGCAGCATTTTCAGGGAGAATCTCACAAGCCTCTTTTATTCACACCCCAGGGCAAGGACAACTTTAAACAAAGAGACCAGGTTGGTGACAGGGACTCCAGCAGCCAGACTGCCTGAGAGAGCAAGATGGGTTTTCTCCGGAGCAGTTATGGGGGCGGGTACTTCAGGCGGATTTAATTATGCAAGCAGAGTCAGTCTCTCTCTCTCTCTCTCTCTCTCTCTCATCTTTCCAGAGCACTGCTCAGTTCTGGGTTATGATGGTGTGGATACTGAACCTGGGGACCTTGGAGCCTCAGGCATGAGTCTCTTTGTATAACCATTATGCTGTCTCCCCAGAGTCTCTTATGCTAACGTCACTTTTGTTTCAATCCAGGAGTTGGCATAGCGGATAAAACCTTGGAGTCTCAAGCTTGAGGTCCAGAGATTCTTGGCATCACCTGTACAAGTTATACTTGGGTTTCTTTCCTCTTTTTTCTCTTCTAAATAAATATTTATAAAATTACTTTTGTTAAACAGGTTTTTTTTTTTTTTAAGATTTTATTTATTTAACCGCTGTGCTACTGCCCGACTCCCTATTTATTAATGAGAAAGATAGGAGGAGACAGAGAAAGAACCAAACATCACTCTGGTACATGTGCTGCTGGGGATTGAACTCAGGACCTCACAGTGCTTTATCCACTTGGCCACCTCCTGGACCACTGTTAAACAGTTTCATCAGTATTTTCTTCTCACCAGGGTTATCAGTGAGGCTTAGTGCCTCCACAAAATGCCATTGTTCCTGCCCTTTTGTTCTTTTCCTTCTCCTTCTCCTTCTCTTTCTTCTTCTTCTTCTTCCCCTTCCCCTCCTCCTCCTCCTCCTCTTCCTCCTCCTTCTGCTGATAGCGACAGAGAAACAGAAAGAGGGAGAGGAGAGAGGACTTGCAGCATTACTCCACCTCTTTTTTATTTATTTATTTTTTAATTTCTTTATTGGGGGTTAATGCTTTACATTTGACAGTAAACAATAGTTTGTAACTCCTCCTCTTGTGAAGTTTCTCCCCTACAGATAGAAACTGGGGGTTCTCTCTCTCTTTTTATTTCAGGGTGGAGCAGACAGACAGAGGAAAGACCACCATTGCATTTTTCTGCCATCAGAGGATCCTCCCCTGGTTGTCCATGGTGCTCCCATGGGGTGGTGCTTGTTCATTGAACATAGTACGGTATGAGCTGTTTGGAGTGAAATATCTGCCAATCCCCTATTTATTTATTTATTAATTTATTTATTACTTATTGTTATTATTTTACCAAAGCACCATTCAACTTTAGCTACTGGTGGTGCTAGGAATTGAACCTGGGACTATAGAGTCAAATTGGGGCTGGGGAGGTGACCCAGCAGTAGCATGCATATCTGAGGCCCCAGGCTCACTCGCTGGCATCACATAAAGCAAGTCCACAATCAAGAACAACAACCCCTGAGCCACTGTGCTGGAGAGGCCTCGTGGGGACAAAAGGGATGCCAAGAGACTTCTGGTAGCAGATGGAGTTTAAGAAAGCTGGGAGATAGCTCATGCAGTGGAGCGCACGCCTTGCTGTGCACAAGGCTAGGTTTAAGACCCAGAGCACCACAGACAGCACGGGGAGGGGCTTCCATATACATATATATACATATATGAAATTTGTTACCATCTTTATTTATTTATTGGATAGAGACAGCCAGAAATTGAGAGGGAAGGGGGAGGTAGACAGGGAGAGAGACAGAGAGACATTTGCAACACTGCTTCACCACTCATAAAGCTTTCCCCCTGCAGGTGGGGACTGAGGGCTCAAACCCAGGTCCTTGCACATTGTAACCTGTGCACTCGGCCAGGTGTGCCACCACTTGGCCCCCAGGAGTTCCACATATAGTGGAGTAATGTTATAGTATCTCTTTTATTCCCCCCCCCCTTTCTCTTTATCAGAGCACTGTCTAGCTCTGGCTTATGGTAGTGTGGGAGAAGGAACCTGGGACTTTGGAGTCTCAGGCAGAAAAGTCTCTTTGCATAACCATTATGCTATCTCCCCTACCTCTCTCTTTTTTGATTTTTTTAAATGCCACCAGGGTTATTATTAGTGGGGCTTGATGCCTGCATGATGAAGCCACTGCTCCTGATGGCCTTTCCCTCCCCACCCCACATACATACATTTTATTTGACAGGACAGAGAGGAATTGAAAAGGGAGGGGGAGATAGGAAGAGAGACAACAAGGGCAACAAAAGGGAATAAATAAATAAATATTTAAGAAAAGAAGAGAGAGAGAGATGCCTGCAGGCCTGCTTCAACTCTTCTGAAGCTTCCCTCCTACAGGTGGGGACCAGGGGCTTGAACTGGGGTCCTTATGCGTGGCCATGTGCATATTCAACTGTGTCGTACCACCACCCAGCCCATGTCTTTAAATATTTATTTATGAGAGAAGAAGAGAGAACCAGAGCATCTCTCTGGCATATGGGATCCTCAAGATTAAACTTCAGGACCTTATTATGCTTGAGAGCCCAATGCTTTATCCACTGTGCTACCTCCCAAGCTGTTCTCCTTTCTAACTGAAATAAAAAGGATGGAAAAAAAAATCAGCTTGGAAGTAGCGGAATCAATCACCCACGCATCAAGCCTTTGCAGCAGAAACAATAGTAACTGAGGTTGGGCTAGAGGTGAGATTGAGTTAGAGGTGGGAGTCCCCCCCCCACACACACACACACAGGCTCAGCTGGAGCATGGACCTTAGAGGCAGGAGGAGCAAGGCTCTGGTCTGGGGCTGTGAGCTGGGATCACTCCAGGCCTGGGATTCCCGGGAGTCTGGCTTGGAGGGCTCAGGCCAGTGTGCCCACAGGCTATATACCCTGGACAGACTGTGATATATTTAACTGCATATTAAAACCACAAAGGCAGAGTGACTCATAGCCACAGTCAGAACCCAGGAACCAGAAGCCTTTCATTCTAAAGAATCCTGACTGGGGTTGGGGGTTGGGGTGGGGCCGGTGCACCTCGTTAATTGCACATATTAACCAAATGCAAAGACTCAGGTTTGAGCCCCTGCTCCCCACCTGCAGGAGTTCTGCTTCATGAGCTGTGAAGCAGGTCTGCAGGTGTTTATCTTTCCTTCCCTCTCTCTATCTGCCTGTCCTCTCTCAATTTCTCTGTCCTATTTAAAAATGGAGCCGGGAGCTGTGGAATTAATTATAAGCCCTAATAATAACCCTGGTGGCCAAAAAAAAAAAAAAACAACACAAAACCATTTTTCCTATCATAAATGCAACTTCTTTCTTTATTAAATATTTATTTATTTACTTATTTTCCCTTTTGTTGCCCTTGTTGTTTTTTGTTGTTGTGGTTGTGGTTATTATTGTTGTTGTTATTGATGTTGTCATTGTTGGCTAGAACAGAGAGAAATGGAGAGAAGAGAGGAAGACAGAGAGGGGGAGAGAAAGATAGACATCTGCAGACCTGCTTCACCGCCTGTGAAGCGACTCTCCTGCAGGTGGAGAGCCGGGGGCTCGAACTGGGATCATTATGTTGGTCCTTGCACTTAACCTGCTGCGCTACTGGCTCCTGCAACTCCTTTGGGTTGATAAGCCAATTGAGACCACTCCTTAATGCTTTTTTTTTTTGTCATCGCTGAGGCTTCACTTCTCCAAGATTACTTTTTTAAATTTAATTTATTCCCTTTTGTTGCCCTTGTTGTTTTTATGTTGTAGTTATTATTGTTGTTGTTGTTGGATAGGACAGAGAGAAATGGAGAGAGGAGGGGAAGACAGAGAGGGGGAGAGAAAGACAGACACCTGCAGACCTGCTTCACCGCTTGTGAAGCGACTCCCCTGCAGGTGGGGAGCCGGGGGCTCAAACTGGGATTCTTACGCCGGTCCTTGTGCTTTGCGCCACGTGCGCTTAACCTGCTGAGCTACCACCCGACTCCCCAAGATGACTTTTTTAAATGCTTATTTCTACAGATGACAGCAGGGTTATCACTGGGGCTCAGTGTCAGCATGATGAATCCACCGCTCAAAGTTTCTTCCTTTTTTTTCCCCTTTATTTGCTAGGACAGAGAGAAATTTAAAGGAGAGAGGGAGACAGAGAGGGAGAAAGACAGAGACACTTGAACACCTGCTTCACAACTCGTGAAGTTTCCCTCCTGCCAGATCTGGGACCCCTCTCAGTGTGTGTGTGTGTGTGTGTGTGTGTGTGTGTGTGTGTGTGTGTGTGTGTGTGTGTGTTTTAATAGAACAAAAGGGTCCTGAATCCACGTGCCCATAATTTAGGAAGGTGCTATGTCCACAGTGATTTCTCCTCGTTGAAACCCTGAACTAATGTCGTCTGCTGTACAGACCAGATGCCATGCTGAGGTGGGGGCCGTTGGGGGACAGGAAGCCACTCCAGCGCATCCCACTCACTTGAGTCCTGTAGGTTGTGTTTCTCCAACTCCAAGTCACTTCACAAGGACTTCAGCGCCAGAATGATGGCTCAACGGGCAGCAGTGTGTCAAGGTGTCTGTTCCCCTCACATTCTCCAGGTATAAAGGAGTGCTGGGCTGAGTCTACCCCAGCCAGACTTGCCAGGACTCCACACCTCAGCTCACAGCTCCATGGCTAGGTTCCTGCTCCTCCTTGGTATGTGGTCCACATTCTGACCCTCCTCAGGCCCGCCTGGACCCACCTGCAACCCCACCTCAGCATCCTGCCCTCTCCTATTCCAGCCCTTCCCATTCCCCTCCAGCTGCATTCACTCTCCCAGCCCACACCCCTCAGTCCTCCACCCCCCAGCCCAGTGTGGGGGCTGCCCCCCTCTCCTCTCCCTTCACAGGTATCTGCTCCCTCATCTCCCCTCTTTCTGAGAGGATCCTTGTCTCTTGCAAGAACCAGGAGGAGCCAGGGAAGGGCCAGGGGGCTCCAGGAGGTGGTGAGTGATGAAAGGCACGGGTTAGAGTGAAGCTTCTGGGTGCTGGGTGCTGGGTGCTGGGTGCTGAGTGAGGCAATTCTCAGAGTCCACTGTGTATGTCATAACATGGGAGGAGGGATTCTGCTTTCTGATTTTTTTTTTTTCCCCAGAGCTCTGCTCAGCTGTGGCTGACAGTAGTGCTGGGGATTGAACCTGGGATCTTTGGTACCTCAGGCAGGAAAGTCATTTGCATCACCATTGTGCTCTCTCTTCAGCCAAACTCTGTTTTTTCAAATCTTATAATGACCCTTTATTTGTTTTATTTAAATAAATATATTTTATATTTATTTATTCCCTTTTGTTGCCCTTGTTTTATTGTTGTAGTTATTGTTATTGATGTCATCATTGTTGGATAGGACAGAGAGAAATGGAGAGAGGAGGGGAAGACAGAGGGGGGAGAGAAAGATAGACACCTGCAGACCTCCTTCACACCTTGTGAAGCGACTCCCCTGAGGAGTGGAGAGCCGGGGCTCCAGCCGGGATCCTTACACCAGTCCTTGCGCTTTGTGCCATCTGCACTTAACCCGCTGCACTACCGCCCGAATCCCTAAATAAATATATTTTTTAATAAATATTTTTAAATAAAGCATTTTTAATTTAAAAAAAAATATTTATTTATTAATGAGAAAGATAGGAGGAGAGAGAGAAAGAACCAGATATCACTCTGGTACATGTGCTGCCAGGGATTGAACTCAGGACCTCATGCTTGAGAATCCAATGCTTTACCTACTGCGCCATTTCCTGGACCACAGCATTTTTATATTTTTAAATAAAGTATTTACTTTTTTTTTTCCTTCAGGGTTATTGCTGGGGCCGGGTGCCTGCACTACGAATCCACTACTCCTGGAGGCCATTTTTCCCATTTTGTTGCCCTTGTTGCTGTCATTATTGTTGTCATTGCTCTTGTTGGATGGGGCAGAGAGAAATCGAGAGAAGATGAAGACAGAGATAGGAAGAGAAAGATAGATACGACTCCTCCTGGAGCTTGAACCGGGATCCTTACACCGTCAGAACTTGCACTTTGCGCCACGTGCGCGTAACCCACTGCGCTACCAGCCCCCCCCACACACACTTTTTTTTTTTAAACAGAGCCCTTTGTTCAGTTCTGGCTGATGGTGGTGCCCAGGATTGAACCTGGAACCTCTAGTTTGCACAGAGACAGGTGTGTTAGCAGAAGAGAGTCAGGACAAGAGAGTCAGGCTTGGGGCTCACATCCACTGTGCCCTCCCTCAAGGTTTCGTGATGGGGGTCCGGTTCCAGAGCTGGCGCCTGTGCGGCTCTGTGGCCCTGGATCCCGGCACCCCTGCAGTCAGCTGCTGCGGCTCTCACCTGGTATTTCACAGACACACGCAGCGCTGCTGCTCCGCCCGCAAGGGCTTCTTCGTCATCTACCGGGACCCAGCCAGGACCGACGCCGAGGACTGCCGGAGCTACGGGGAGAAATGAACCAGATCCATCCCCTACCCCATCCTGCTCTCAAGCCTTGTGCCCCTCCCTCACCCAATTGCTCTCTTGCCACCACGTGGCTGAAGATTTACCCACTGGACCCTGAAGGATTATCATTATTTATTTATTTTTAATATATTTTATTTTAATGAGACAGAGACCACATAACATTGCTCAGCTCTGACTTCCGGTGATGCTGGGGATTGAACCTGGGACCTAAGAGCCTTATGCATGAGAGTCCTTTTGCATAACCATTATACTTCCCCCCTGTGCCAAAATATTATTTTAAAAATTATTTTACTTATTGTGGGGAGATAGCTTAATGGTTATGCAAAGAGAGCCCCATATGCCTGAGGCTTCAAGGTCCCGAGTTTAGTCCTCTTCACCATCAGAAGCCAGAGCTGAGCAGTGCTCTGGTAAAATAAGGAAAATTTAAAAAGAAAGAAAAAAATTGTTTATTTTATTATTTTTTAAAAATTTATTTCCTTTTGTTTCCCTTGTTGTTTTATGGTTGTAGTTATTGATGTCATCGTTGTTGGATAGGGCAGAGAGAAATGGAGAGAGGGGAAGACAGAGAGGGGGAGTGAAAGACAGACACCTGCAGACCTGCTTCACCGCCTGTGAAGTGACTCCCCTGCAGGTGGGGAGCCGGAGGTTTGAACCAGGATCCTTAAGCCTTAAGGTCCTTGTGCTTTGCGCCACATGGGCTTAACCCGCTGTGCTACCGCCCGACTCCCTTATTTGTTTATTTTAATGAGAGAGATACAGAGGTACCAAGGACTGAACTTGGAACCTCAGAGCCTCAGGCATGAAAGTCTTTCGCAGAACTACAATGCTGTCTCCCCAGCCCAGGAATCTTTTTTTTTTTTTTCCTTTCTGTTATACTTTTTCCCTTCGTTATCACCAGAGCACTGCTCAGCTCTGACTTATGGTGGTGTGGGGGATTGAACCAGGGACTATGGAGCCACAGGCAAGAGAGTCTCTTTGCATAACCATTATGCTACCTCCCCCTACCCCCAGCCCAGGATTCTTCAGAGCAGGGCACTGGGGAAGTCTCAGTGAAGATGACTAATGCCCAAAAGTCTTTTATTTCTGCTCCCAGGTGACCAGGAAGGTGGCTGTTGCCAGTTCAAGCTCTGGCCCCTGAGAAGGTCATTTTGCACCCCACTCTCGAGAGTGCAGGATGGAGGCCACATTCATCACCCCGCCTCCCTGGTAGCTGACTACAGAGGAAGGCTTGGCAGGACCCTGCCCCAGTCACTTGCCAACAAAAAGATACCTGTGCAACTAAATGTACTGGTGTCTACTTACTCCACACCCCCACGACTGGGGTCCTAGCTCAGCTGCTAGAGTGCAGGATGTGTAGACCGGAGGCTCATATTTTGATCTCCAGCACCAGCATATCTCACAGTGGGGCTCTGACGCTTCTCTCTTCCTTTGTCTCATGAAGCTCCCTTTCATAGGTAACAAAACAAACCTTTACAGATGTATTTGGTGTCTCTCTTTCTTTCTCTCTCTCTTTTTTTAAATAAAAGATGACAGCCTCAGAGGTGGGTTATCTGAGTCAATAAAGTATTGAACGCTCAGGCATGAGGTCTTGGGTTGAATCTCTGACCTCTAATGTGCTAGAGTGATATTTTGATACTCTCTCATTAGTAAACAATAAGTCTAAAAGTAAAAATATAAAAAGTTTCGGATTGGGGAGGTAGCATAATGGTTTACACAGCAGACTTTCATGCTCTTGGCTCCAAGGTCCCAGGTTCAATCCTTAGCACCACCTTAAGCCAGAGTTGAGTAGTAGTACTCTGGTTATTTTGAAGCTCTATACCTGCATGATTCCGATATATATATATATATATGTCAGCTTTAGGGAGTAAACTATTGATATCTCCTGGTACAGTAAAGCTTTATGTACTCATTTATTCAAATACTTATTTGTTCATACTTTTTTTTTTTTGCCTCCAGGGTTATCACTGGGGCTCGGTGTCTGCACTACAAATCCACTGCTCCTGGAGGCCATTTTTCCCATTATTGTTGCCCTTGTCATTATTTTTTGTTGTCATTGCTGTTGTTGTTGGATAGGACAGAGAGAAATCGAGAGATGAGGGGAAGACAAAGAGGAAGAGAGAAAGATACCTGCAGAGTTGCTTCACTGCTTGTGAAGCTACTCCCCTGAAGGTGGAGAGCTGGGGCCAGAACAGGGATCCATAGCCCGTCCTTGAGCTTTGGGCCTCGTGCGCTTAACCCGGGGCGCTATTGCCCGACCCTGTTGTTCATACTTTTGCTAAAAATTTGTTTTCCCTCTTGTTGCCCTTGTTTTATGGTTGTAGTTATTGATGTCATCGTTGTTGGATAGGACAGAGAGAAATGGAGAGAGAAAGGGAAGACAGAGAGGGGGAGAGAAAGATAGACACCTGCAGACTTGCTTCACCGCCTGTGAAGCGACTCCCATACAGGTGGGGAGCCAGGAGCTCGAACCGGGATCCTTACACTGGTCCTTGCGCTTTGCGCCACGTGTGCGTAACCCGCTGCGCCCGACCCCCTGTTCATACATTTTTAATGAGAGAAGAACAAGAGCATTGATAGGCCGCTAGGGATAGAACTCGGCCTCACACGTGCAAGTCCAGCTTCCTATATACCTTCCTGTAGAGCGCCTGGAAGTATGAGCCAACCTCTCTTCCAAGCTCTTGCTGGGAGCAAGCCCCTTAGACTCCATAAGGGCGCTGGGAATGAGGTAGACACACAGGGTTAATTCTACCTACATTTTTGGAACACAGCCACACATGCAAGAAGAGCAAGGCTTCCTGTCGCAGGATGAGGCCGACACCCCATAAATGAACCCTGTGTACCCTAAATAGTGTTTGCCCACAGAGAACCCCCTTTTTTTTAGGGCCAAAGTTTTTATTCCCCGTCCCCCACCCCACCCCGGGGTCCTGCCCTTTTGGTATTAGGGATTTGATTTTCGGGTGTGTGTAGAGGTATCCCTGCAGTTGATGCAGCCATGCACCATGCCACCCCCATGCAGCAGACAGCCCTCTTCTCTGTCCTCCAGGGTTGCCATGGAAACCCGCCTGGAGGAGGGGGGGGGACGCGCAGGCGTAGTGTGGAGCAGCCGGGCTCCACCAGGCTGCAGAAGTTGGAGTGCAGGCTGTGCGCTGGGACCCCGCTGCAGGGCCAAGCAGGGCTGGGGGAGTTGCGGTTCCCTCCCTGCGCCTCTCTGCTGAGGGCAAAGGGTCAGATGGGCAGGGCTGATGGCGCCCTGAGCTTCCAGCTGGCTCCCCTCCAGCCCCATCGCTGGGACCCGGAGGCGGTCTGGATCCCCATAGCGTCCCTGGATTTCTCCAGGGTCCCCCTGCTGCCTTAACCCGCCCTAGCCCCCTGGCCATATTTGACCCACATCTGTCCCACCCTCACCCCCAGGTCTCCAGGCCTTTCCCTCAGGGCAGCTGTTCCACCGGAGGCCGAATCAGCCGGGATTTACTCCCGTGTAATCTCCCGGCCCTGTGGGAAAGCCGAGTCTGCAGGTGTCACTTGTCTTGACTGGCAGGTGGGAGGGGGTGCGCAGAGAAAGGGGGAGTCAGGTGTAGCTACCTCGCTGGAACTCAGAGACTGGGAATCAGAATGCGAATCGGATTTGAAAGCAGCGTACACAGGTCATAGGATGTTTGCAGACAAGCAAAGAGAACGCCCCAGACTTGAATCTACGCTAGTTTCTCGGAGGGCTCAAACTCAGGGCCACCCAGAAACCCCCACATATGTGACCACGGTTTCCAATGGCCCGATGGCAAGAAGTCTGAGTCCTGAAGACAATAAAACAACCCTTTCTTTTCCACACAATTGCACAAAGCCCGAAGTTCCCAAGCCTCGCCCTCGCCCTTGCCCCCCACCCCGCTCCCCAGCCCCTCAGCCCCTCAAAAAGAACACACTGCTTTTAGTTAAGCGGGGTGGGTGGGTTCGCCGAAGCTGCCATACGCTATTTGTTTCTCTAGTGGACAAAACCAAAACCGCTGGAGCCTTTACACAACCCCCGGCTTCACACGAGTGCTCGCCGGCTGCGCTCGCGCTGTCCACCAGGTGGCGCCCTGGCACCGCAGACTAAGGTTTCCTTGGTGCCCAAGGTGCCCGCTGATTTTATTCCCTTTAGCAGGTCTGCAGGTGTCTTTCTCTGCCCCGTCTTCCTCTCCTCTCTCGATTTCTCTCTGTCCTATCCAAAAACAACAACGACTACAACAGTAACAATAACAAAAGGGCAGCAAAATGGGAAAAATAGCCTCCAGAGCAGTGGATTCATTCGTAGTGCAGACACCGAACCCCATTGATAACCCTGGAGGCAAAAAAAAAAGCCCCCAAACCCTGCCTGTTCTTGTCCCGAGGCAGCTGCATTAACTACTCTTGGGAGCTGCTTAGGAATGCATATCCTTGCATTCACCCCAGACTCACAGAATCAGAAAACCTAGGTGGGGACGGGGGTGGGGGGCAGAGACCAGCTATTCCTCCAAGTGATGCCAACACAGGACCAGTATGATAGCCTCATTGTGGGGTCTGATTCCCCCCGCCCCCAGACCCAGAGAGCAGGTTTCAGCCCTAGTGCACAGTGGAATCACCTGGGAAGCTCTAGAACTGTGGCAGCCTCACCCCTACTCTCACCAGAGCTCAGGAACTGGGGGGGGGGGGCAGGCAGCTGGGCTGGAGCTGTTTGAAAGATCCTGGGTCCCAGCAGCTCCTGGGATCCCATGTTGGGAAGAACTGGCTTCTGCTGACATACGACAGGAACAGGACAAGGTGACATTTGTTTGTGGCTGATGCAAGCTCAAGCACTTGAGAGTCTTCTTCAATCCTCTCAGCCACCTTTGGGGAAGGTCCCCTTATGACCCCCCTTTTTTTAATTGACACGGGTTACCACTGGGGCTCAGTGCCAGCACTTTTCCCATTATTTATTTATTTTGTTAATTGGATAAGACAGAGAGAAACTGAGGAAGGGATACAGAGAGAAAGACACCTGCAGCCCTGCTTTACCACTCAGTAAGTGCACCCCCTACAAGTGGGGAGGGAGCAGGGTTCGGTGTTGGGGCTCAAAGCTCGGTCTGTGCTCTTGGTAATATGTACACCACCACCTGGCCCTGACCCCACTTTCACATCAGGAAATGGATGCACAGAGAGGTTAAGCCACCAGCTCAAGATTACACTGCTTGTAGGAGATGGTGCCCAGGCTACCCTACTCCAAACCCCTCCTCACTTCATCCCATCTTTTCTGGAAACACTACCCCAGTGGGGCCTGGAATGGGGGACCCAGAAAGTAGTCACCTGTGGGGGTGGCCTCCCTCTCCAGCATATGTTGCATTTTTGCTGTTTTTCTCCTTGGGCATGATGAGATGCAGCTGAATTTCCTTGAAAATCCTGGTGAGTTTTAACCCACAACCCTAGAGGCACCCATAGATTGTATTGGGGGATTGGTCCCTGAGGGTGCTATCTGAACATGCCTTGGATATTAAAAATTACCCAGAGGGCCTGGGAAATGGTTCCAGTCCCAGCACCAGAGGGGTGCACCGTGGACAGTGCTGGGGGCTCTGTTGCTGGTGGAGTACATTCTCTCTAACCCTGCTCAGTTCTGGTTTATGGTGGTGTGGGGACTTGAACCTGGGACTTTGAAGCCTCAGGCATGAGAGTCTCTTTGCATAACCATTATGCTACATAACCCCACCTGCCCATGACTTTTCTTTTTTTCTGTGCAAAAATGCATTGTAACTTTTCCTACAACCTTAATTCCAAGGCAAAAATAAACAAATAAACCCAAGACACTCAAGCTTGTCTTGCAGGCAACCTGGATTGAGCTGGCCAGAAGACCTCCCCCTGTATAAGTCCCCCTTTCCCCTTTATTATTATCATTTAAAAAATATTTATTATTTTAGACCAGAGCACTGCTCAGCTCTGAGATCTCAAGCTTAAAGGCCTTTCGCAGAACCACTGTGCCATGAATTCTTTTCTTCTACCTTGGCAGTGTGTGTGTGTGTGTGTGTGTGTGTGTTTGTTCAATGTCTGTTTCTCACTGGTAGGGGTTGGGGGCTGCACAGAGGACAAAAAAAGCTGACACCCCTCCCTCCAACTCTGTTGCTGGTGGGGCTCTGCCACCTCCCCAGGGTTACCAGAGGTCACTGCATCACTCCACCCCACCCCAATTTTTGAGGACTTTCCCTGCTGCAGTGATTTCTCAACATGTTCAGTGAACAAACTGCCCCAGGAAATGTGTGTGGGACTTCTAATGATTCACTTACTTATTAGGAGAGGCACCAGAAAGAACAGCACAGCTCAGCTGTGGCATAAGGCAGTGCCAGGACTGGACCTGGGACCTCTGGGGCCTCAGGAGTGCCAGTCCTCGGGCCCTTGTGGGACTCAATCAAAACAGATTCCTGGGCTGAAAAGATGGCTGGAGCAAGCCATACCTCTGGCAGCAAGGGAGGGCCCTAGGATCTGCCTTCTGGACTCAGTGCCCAGATGATGCTTCTGAGCCTTGATTATCCAGGCTGGGGGGAAAGTGTTTCACCTGTAGACAGCTCCCTGCTGCCCTCCCCGTGCGCAGAACTCTGGGGCTTGGAGGGACAAGACAAGGGACATCAAGCCTGGTCTCAATCATATAGGTTTGTGCCCTGGTGCTTTTTTTTTTTTTTTCCTGCAGCCGCCAAGTCCAAAGCCAAGCGATGTTTATAAACATTTTTATTTGACGTTGGCACACCTCTGAGCAGGCAGTCTGCTCAGAGGTGTGTGGATGAAAGGGTGAAGGGGAGGAAAGGAACACCCCCCACCCCCATCTATCCACCTAGTTTGCATTGGAGAAGAAAATAAAAACATGGGCCACTTGCGTTGCCATCTATCTATCTATCTATCTATATATATATGCATTAAAAAACGAAAGACATCAAAGCATGAAAGAGGAAATACAAGAAAGAGATGTTGAGGGCCAGGGTGGCACACCTGGTTAAGCATACATCGTACTAAACTCAAGGACCCATTCAGGGATCTGAGTTTGAGCCCCTGGCTCCCCACCTGTAGGGGGAACATTTCATAAGTGGTGAAGCAGGTGTGCAAATGTCTATCTTTCTCTTCCCTCTCCCTCTTTTTTTTTTTTTTTTAGATTTTTATTTATTTATTCATGAGGAATGATAGGAGAGAGAAAGAACCAGACATTACTCTGGTACATGTGCTGCCAGGGACTGAACTTAGGACCTCATACTTGAGAGTCCAATGCTTTATCTACTGCACCACCTCCCAGACCACCTTCTCTCTCCTTTTCTATCTCCCACCTATCAAATTCTCTGTCCTACCCTCCAAATAAAAGTAGAAGCCTCCCACCTTCACCTCACAGCTGGTCTTCTTGGTTTCCCTGCTCCGCTCTGGCCTCAGCCCTCAGCACCCGGAGGCTGTTGGCCTCGCTCGTCCTGGGGACTCTCTTGGGCAGGGTTGGCAAGCGGGGAGTGTGCCAGAAGGCCCTCTGGCGCTTGCGGAACCAGGAGAAGCGCCTGGGGGTCTGGAACCTCACTGTCTTCACCTGTTTCCGGGCCCTGGCTGCTGGGGTTGCTCTGGTGGGTTCCTGGGCTGCAACTTCCAGCCTGGCTGGGGCTCCCACCCTCTGATCACCTATAGCCTCTGCTCCCTGGACGGCTGGAGCCTCTGCTCCCTGGACGGCTGGAGACTCTGCTCCCTGGATGGCTGGGGCCTCTGCTCCCTGGAGGACTGGAGCCTCTGCTCCCTGGAGGACTGGAGCCTCTGCTCCCTGGATGGCTGGAGCCTCTGCTCCCTGTACAGCTGGAGCCTCTGCTCCCTGGATGGCTGGAGCTTCTGCTCCCTGGACATCTGGAGCCTCTGCTGCCTGGATGGCTGGAGCCTCTGCTCCCTGGATATCTGGAGCCTCTGCTCCCTGGACAGCTGGGGCCTCTGCTCCCTGGATAGCTGGGGCCTCTGCTCCCTGGATGGCTGGAGCCTCTGCTCCCTGGACGGCTGGAGCCTCTGCTCCTTGGACGGCTGGGGCCTCTGCTCCTTGGATGGCTGGGGCCTCTGCTCCTTGGACGGCTGGAGCCTCTGCTCCTTGGACAGTTGGGGCCTCTGATCCCTGGACGGCTGGGGCCTCTGCTCCTTGTATGGCTATGGCCTCCACTCCCTGGACAGGTGGAACCCCTGCCCCATGGACGACTATGGCCTCTGCCCCCTGGACAGCTGGAACCTCTTGGCCCTGGACAACTATGGCCTCTTCCCCCTGGACAGCTATGCCCTCTGTCACTAGAGCTGTGGGTGCCGCCACCTCCTTCCTGCGTCGCCTGAAAGAGGCCCAGCTGATCTTGGGCTTCCAACGTCTTTGGGGTGGAAGGGTCTCAGGCACTGGTCCCTCTGCAGAATCTCCTACATTCAGCCCCAAGCTGGCACTACCTTGCCGGGCAGCCTCATCTCTCTCCACCAGGGGAGGGGCCAGTCGCGCCTCGTCACCCCCCTGGCCGGCCCTGGGCGCCCAGCCCTTCACCCTGCGCTTCACCTGCCCCATGTACTCGCGCCACCTGTCGGCCTTGGACTGCCGCAGCCCCGGGGGGTCCTCCACGGTGGGCACCGGCACTGCCACCCGGCGGCGGAGCTGGGGGGCTGCAGGCTGCTTCTCCCCGCGCCGCAGGAAGGCATCCACCAGCTCCTGGTCATCCTCGCTCTCCACGTCGCTCCCCAGGAACTTGCTGCCCAGATAGCTGACGGGCATTCTGCGCACCCTGCGGCCGCGCCCTGAGCCCTGGGCGCGCCGGGCACCCCTGCCTGGGCCCCTACCTCGGGCCAGCTCGAAGTCGCTGAGCTCGCTGTCGCTGGCGTTGCTGCTGTCATAGGTGCCCACGACCAGCCGGGGTGGCGGAGTCACCATCTGCTGGACTCTCCTCGCCCGGGGCTCCTTGGGCTTTTTGGGGGGCTGGGGCGGATGCGGGGTGCTCTTCTCAATGATGCGCGCCACGTCCTCCAGGGTGCGGCCTTCCTCCTCCAGAAACTGGGTGAGGCGCTCCCGGAATTCCGCCTCCTTGGTGGCAGGCTTGGAGATGACCCTCCAGACGCCTCCGGCCAGCCTGACCTCGCGGGGGATGAGCAGGTAGTCCACGTCCTCCCCGATCTGCAGCATCCCCACCGTGGAGTCCTCTTCCCGACGGAAGACTTTGCCGATCTTCTTGAAGGTCCCCACGGGCTTGAGGGCGTCCACGAGCACGTCCAGATCCACATCTTTGCAGACATCGGGCACGCTCCAAAGAATCAGGCAGTCAGGGGAGGGCAGGAAGCCCCAGGGGAACCAGCCCCCCACGTGGCTCTTCTCCAAGGTCTTTAAGATCTCCAGCGTGGAATCTGGGCTGGCGGGCTAGGAGCCCGAACTACGCGAAACCCCTGTTGGGGGGGAGGGGGAGAGAGGGGGAGAGAGGGGGAGAGAGGGGGAGAGAGGGGGAGAGAGGGGGAGAGAGGGGGAGAGAGGGGGAGAGGGAGAGAGGGAGAGAGGGAGGGAAAGAGAGAGAGAGTATGTAGGGGGTAGGGTGCCAGCAGCGCGGGTTGGAGTCTCACCTCCCCAGCCCCGGGAAAGTACCAGGCCTTCTCCTTCTCCCTCTCCTCTCTCTCGAGGTCTGGTCAGTTTGTCGCCTGCAACAGGTCGGAGCTCGGCTGAGTTGGGCTCGTGGTAATCAGTCTCCTGGCTGCAACTGTGAGCCCGGGGGAGGTGGCTCCGGACAGTCAGCGGGAGACGCGGGCTCGCAGCACCGAGCGGGGGCGCATGGGCTGCCCGAGCTCCCTCCAGCCCCAGCCCCCGGGGCGCGCCCCTAGCTGGCGAGAGGGTTTCGCAGACAAAGAGCGCTCCGCCCCGGCTGCTGAATATGGCTGAGGCTCCCGGAGGCCTTGGCCCAACCCCCCCCCCAGTGGCCCCTGGAGGGTCTCCCGCCCCCAGGCAGCTTGCCACCCCCAGCCCACGCTGACCTTGACGCGCCTCCCCTCCCGCCGCCCGCCGTGCGCACTGAGCCTCCGAGCAGAGCGCAGGGCGCACGGGCAGGAAGTTCCTCCTCAACCTCCCCGGAGTGAGGCCCACCTTCCCTCCTTCTCAGCTTACACTCCCGGACTCTGGAAGACTGACAGGGGGGCTGTCCACTCCTTTCGGGGAGGCTTCAGCTCCCCTCCCCACGGGGGGGGTGTGGCCGCGCGCGCCCCGGGCCTCACTGGGGCCACTGCTCCCCAGCCCAGTGCCGGCCCAGCCCCACGTCAGCACCTTTCCAGAGAGACACAGGGCTTCCCAAACCTACCTTCCCAAACATCCCTGGCCCAGGAGCCTCGGCCCCACTAATGGCACAGCCCTGGACACACACAGATGACCGGTTTCAGTGTAGGTGACGGTGTGGGTAGAGGGATTTGGAGCCAGCGTTCTTACTGCTCCAGCGCCCAGCATGGGGCTCGCCATATAGTAGGTAGCCCCCCCACCACCAAAAAAAAAATGTTTTTGAGCTGCCCAGGAGTTGGCTGGGTGGATAAAGTGCTGGACTCTCAAGTATGAAGTTCTAAGTTTGATCCCTGATGGCCCATGTGTCCTGATTCTCACAAATTAACAAATCTAGCGGGGTGGTGGGAAATGTTTTTGACCGGTTAAATGAGCCTATGCTCTTCAGGAGAGGTGGATTTGATTTTATGTTATGCTTTGTTATTCTTAGGGTGAGATACTTTGCAGCCCTGGAAATTCTCACAGTGCCTGGATATTCTCAAGTTGTGTGGTGCATTCTGTCTTAGATACCATTCATTCTCAGCACTTCGGTGTGACTCAACTCATTCTCACTGCGGGGTTATGGCACAAGTGATAGAATGATCCTTCCCTCTTATAGCAGAGGAAATAAAATCACTAGGACAAGGCCACATGGCCTGAAAGTGGTAGTGTCTGGCTTTGACTCTGGAACTGCCTTGATTGTGGTGTGTGTGTGTGTGTGTTAGCTTCTGCATTGCCAACAGCAGCTGTTTCTGGGGAAGGGCTGGGAGGGAGGGCTGCCCAGAGGTGGCTGACACATGTACTTGTCATTCACTCACTCATTTATTCATTCAGTCTATATCCTTTGGGATTTTCAGCCATCATAAAATGTGATTAAAAAGAAATGAATGAACAACGAGGGCGAAACAACAAGGGCAAGAAAAGGAAATAAATAAATATTTTTAAAAAAATGAATGAGGGAGCAGGCAGTGGTGCATCTGGTTAAGCACACATATTACCAAGCACAAGGACCTAGATTTGAGTCTTTGCTCCCCACTCATAGGGGTTCTGCTTCACAAGCTGTGTCTATCTTTCTCTCCCTCTGTCTCTCCTCTCTCAATTTCTCTCTGTCCTATCTAATAAAAAATTAGAAAAAAAAGAAAAAAAATGGCTGCCAGGCACAGTGGATGCATAGTGCCAGCACTGAATCCTAGCACTAACCCTGGTGGCAAACTTAACAAACAGGGCTGGGGAGACAGCATAATGGTTGTGCAAAAAGCCTTTCATGCCTGAGGCCCTGAGGTCCCAGGTTCAATCCCAGCACCACCATAACCAAAGCTTAGCAGAGGTCTGGTCTTTTTCTCTGTAGCCAACATTCCTCAAGCCCAGCTTCTAAGTTTCCTGACGCCACAAAGCTAGTCTTGGGGTTACTCAAAAGTGGAGACTAGATCCCAGCCCCGCCCTCCTGCCCCCAGTGCTGAGGAGCAAGCCCCCCCACGTTGCCATGGAGACCAAGCCAAGGGGAGGCCTGGTGGGTGTTTGAGGCCCCATGGGAGCCAAGCTGCAGGCTTGGGTGGTGAGGAGGAGGAGGAGGAGGAAGGAAGGGGTTGGGGGGAGGGAGGGAGAGGAACCTTCCATTCATTCATTTTCCCCCCCCTTAGTATGCTTTATTTGTGTTACTATAATAAGAAAGATACAGAGCAGCTTTGTGGCGTCAGGAAACTTAGAAGCTGGGCTTGAGGAATGTTGGCTAAAAGCACTGAAGTCAAGATGCCAAAAGCAAGTGGGACCGACTTCATGGGCTATATATCTGGGGGGAGGTGGGAAGGGGTGGAATATTCTAGAAACGAAAACCTTAGATGTGCAAGTTCTGATTGATAAAAGTTGGGTTGTGGGTATTTTGAGCAGCTGGAATCTCTGACAAAGAGAGATCCTTCTACAATCTCCCACAAACAAACGTCAGCCACTATAGTTCCCGATTTTAGTTATTGATTATTATTATTATTTTATTTACCTGAACACTGATCAGCTCTGGTTTTTGGTGGTGCCAGAGAGTGGACCTGGGTCTTTGGAGCCTCAGGCAGGAGAGTCTCTTTGCATAACCATTAAACTATCTACCCCTGCCCTAGTTCCCACTTATATTCTTTTTTTGCCTACAGGGTTATTGCCAGGGCTCGGTGCCTGCACCACAAATCCACTGCTCTTGGAGGCCACTTTTTCCCTTTTGTTACCCTGGTTGTTTTACCATTGTTGTGGTTATTATTATCGTTGTTATTGGATAGGACAGAGAGAAATGGAGAGAGGAGGGGGAGACAGAGAGGGGGAGAGAAAGCCACCTGCAGACCTGCTTCATCGCTTGTGAAGCTACTCCCCTGCAGGTGGGGAGCCAGGAGCTCTAAGGGGGATCCTTATGCCGGCCAGCAACATGTGCGCTCAGCTGCGCTACTGCCTGACTCCCCCACTTATATTTCTTTAAGAGACCAAAAAGAAAAAAAAAATCGGAAAATAGTAAGGGGATAAAATATTGTCCACCTTTCTCTACCCAGCTACACTTGGTCGTCATTTGAAAAATATTAATGTAAGAGACACAACGAGCTAAGAAAATGCTGACATTACAGAAAGGTGCCAAATGAAAACCAAGTCTCCCTTTCCCAGACCCCAATCCCCGGCTCCCCAAGCTTCTTCACCAAGGTAATCACAGTTAAATAGCTCTTTACTTTTCCAGGAGAAAAAAAATTACAGTACTATATTGTGCTCTTCCTTCTTTCCTTTCTTTCATTGTAGCAATGACTTTCATTTGTTGCAAAGAGGTATTATTATTATTATCACCAGAGTTACTGCTGAGACTTGGTGCCTGCACAAGGAATTCACGGCTCCCAGAGACCATTTTCCTTCCCCATTCCTTTTTTTATTTGATAACACCAAGAGAAATTGAGAGGAGAAAGGGAGAGAGAAAGAGAGACTGTGAAGCTTCCTTCCTATGTATGGAGATGGGGACTTGAAATCAAATTCTTGACATGGTAATATGTGCACTCACTCAGTATAGACAATGCCTAGCTACATATTTGTTTACTTTTCTTTTTTTCTTTTTAATTTTTATTATATTTATTTATTGGATAGAGACAACTAGAAACCAAGAGGGAAGCAGGAGACAGAGAGACACCTGTAGCACTGCTTCACCACTCTCAAAGCTTTCCCATCGATGGGGGCCAGGTGCTTGAACCCAGGTTCTTGCACATTGTAACATATGCGCTCAACCAGGCGCACCACCACGCAGACCCTGCTTGCTTACTTTTCAACCAGAGCATGACTCTAGTTGGTGCTGAGGATTGAACCTAGGACCTCTGGTGCCTCAGGCATGAAAGTCTGCGTAAACTGTGTGTTGTTAGCTCCAGGAAGGCAGGAATATCTGTTAGCTATATTCCCTGCTGAATTCTCAGCATCAGAAATGTCACTGGTAAGGGCTCAGAATATTTGTGGAATGAATGAATGAAGAGCTTGCAATAGGTCTATTGCCAAAATGAAAAAAACAAGTGGGGAGTTGGGCGGTAGCGCAGCAGATTAAGTGCAGGTGGCACAAAGTGCAAGGACCCGCTTGAGGGTCCTGGTTCGAGCCCCAGCTCCCCACCTGCAGGGGAGTTGTTTCACAGGCGATGAAGCAGGTCTGCAGGTGTCTGTCATTCTCTCCCCGTCTTCCCCTCATCTCTCCATTTCTCTCTGTCCTATCCAACAATGAGACAATATTGTATAATAACTACAACAATGAAAGAACAAGGGCAACAAAAGTGAATAAATAAATAATAATAAAATAAAGTGGTCCAGGATATGCTGCAGTGGATAAAGCACTGGACTCTCAAGTGAGAGGTCCTGAGTTCAATCCCTGGCAGCACATGTACCAGATTGATGTCTGCTTCTTTCTCTTTCTCCTCCTATCTTTCTCATGAATAAATAAATAAAATCTTAAAAAAAAAAAGGAACCCAGGGCCAGGTGGGGGTGCACCTAGTTAAGTGCACACATTACAGTGTGCAAGGACCTAGGTTCTAGTCTCCTGTCCCCACTTGCGGGGGGAAATCTTTGCAAGTGGTGAAGCAGGTCTGCAGGTGTTTCTCTGTCTCTCTCCCTCCCTATCTTCCTCTTCCCTCTACATTTCTCTCTGTCCTTTTAAGTAAAATAAAAATAAAATATAAAATACATTATTAAAAAAAGAACTCAATAACATATTTCTTTCTTTTTCTTTTTTCTTTTTTCTGCCTCTAAGGTTATTGCTGGGGGGCTCGGCATCTGCACCATGAATCCACTGCTCCTGGAGGCCAATTTTCCCCCTTTTGTTGCCTTTGTTGTTGTAGCCTTGTTGTGTTTATTATTGTTGTTGATGTCTTTCGTTGTTGGATAGGACAGAGAGAAATGGAGAGAGGAGGGGAAGACAGAGAAGGGGAGAGAAAGACAGACACCTACCTGCAGACCTGCTTCACTGCCTGTGAAGTGGCTCTGTTGTAGGTGGGGAGCCGTGGGCTCAAAATGGGATCCTTAGGCCGGTCCTTGCACTTTGCACCACGTGCGCTTACCCCACTGCGCTATCACCCGACCCCCAACATATTTCTTTCTTTCTGGCATTACAAGAACTTCACTTTTACAAACCAACTTTTTTCAGAGAGAAAGAGAAAGAAACCAAGACCACAGCACTGGAGCCTCCCTCCAGTGTGCTGGAGCCCAGCTCAAACCGGAGCTGCATGCATGGCAAAGCAGGCGTATTATCCAGGTGAGCTATTTTGCTGGCCCATAGATAACATATCTTGAATTCATTCCCTATCAGTGGGAGCAGAACTCCAGTCTCCATTTTTTCTGTGGCCATTTACACCATTACCCACTCACAAGTCTCAAGAACGGGTGGATACTGGTAATAATTCACTTTCACTGAGCACCTACTTTGATCCCTGGCCTAATGCACTTTCTCAGGGGCCAGGCGATGGTCCACCCAGTTAAGTTCACACATTACCACATGCAAGGACCCAGGCTCCAGGCCCCACTCCCCACCTGAAAAAAGGGACACTTCATGAGTGGGGAAGCAGGTCTGCAAGTGTCTATCTTTCTCTCTCCTTCTCTATCTCCCCATGCCCTCTCAATTTGTCTCTGTCCTATCAAATAAAATAGAAAAGGGGAAAATAAAGTCATAAATGGCCACCAGGAGCAGTGGATTGGTAGTGCAGGCACCAAGCCCCAATGATAACACTGGTGGCGATTAAATAAATAAATAAATAAATAAATGTTTGACAACAAGGAGTTGGACGGTAGCGCAGTGGATTAAGCGCACATGGCGGAAGCACAAGGACTGGCGTAAGGATTCCGGTTCATGCCCCCGGCTCCTCACCTGCAGGGGAGTCACTTCACAGGCGCTGAAGCAGGTCTGCAGGTGTCTATTTTTCTCTCCCCCTCTCTGTCTTCCCCTCCTCTCTCCATTTCTCTCTGTCCTATCCAACAACGACAACATCAATAACAATAATAAAAACAAGGGCAACAAAAGGGAATAAATAAATAAAAATGTTTGATAATAAAAAATAAAGAAGTCCTTCTCCACAGGTTGTTATTTCCCACCTTCCAGATGAGAAAAATCAAGGTCAAAAGCCTGTCACATACCTGGTTGGCACTGGGGGGGACAGGCTAAGTATTATCTCTGAGCAGCCTTACTCTGGGGTACCCACCACTTTGCCACCCCAAGTTCGGAAATAGCTTTTCATCAGCACACAGATGATGAACATGGTGTTTCTGGAGGGGCTTGGGCACATGTTTATCAAGTTCAGGCACCCAAGATCTAAAGCCATAGGCTTACTTGTGTCCTCTATCAATGCAAAACCCAGCTGTCACCAGCCTAGGATCCTAGCTGCTGTCCCCTTAGTCACTGTTCCCATCTGATCCTCCCATAGGTTGGGGAGTTTAGTCAGTGCTCTGCCCATTTGATTAATTAGTTGACTGCCTCCAGGGGCTCAGTGCTGGCACTACGAATCTACTTCTTCTAGCGTTTGCCTACGAATCTACTGTTACTGTGGAGAGCTGGGATGGGGCTCGAACCAGGATCTTTGCACAGGTCCTCAGGCTTCACACTATGTTTGCTTAATCCGATGTTCCACCAACTGACCCCCCTCCCCATTTTATACATGAGCAGTCTGAGGAGCCAGGACTCAAACCCATATCAGGGGTCCCCCAACATATCAAGTGCAGACTCCAATTCATCAGCAAACATTTATTGTACAAGTTCCTATTTGCACAAGAGCCACAGAGAACAATGAAGAGTTTTCACTGGACCCATTCTGGAAACCAAGGCTTTACGAACAGCCAACTTTAGCTTCCCATCAGCCGTGCACATTCAGTCCATGTAGAAAGTGTTATTTTGGGATCAGCTATGCCAGTGATAGCATTATACAGATGAGCAGCTTCCAGCAGCAATGGGTTTGGCCATGAACTTGCACTGCAGTCTCAGCTGCTTCAGATAAATGCAAGGAGAGGTGGTGGCAGAGTTGGGTTTTTGACTATTATTATTATTATTGTTGTTGTTGTGTTACCACATCTAGTTAAGCACACACAGTACTAAGTGCAAGGACCCGTACAAAGATCCAGGCTCTAGCCCCCAGCTCCCCTGCAGGCAGGGGGACACTTCACAAGTGGTGAAGCAGGTCTGCAAGTGTTTCTCTTTCTCCCTTCTCTCTCAGTCTCTCTGTCCTATCCAATAAAATGGAAAAATTGGCCACCAGGAGCAGTGGATTCATAATGCCGGCACTGAGCCCCAGCCATAACCCTGGAGGGAGAAAAAAAAAAAAAGGAAGACAGACAGACTAGGGAAGGTTCCAGTGGAGGGGATGGGACACAGAACACTGGTGGTGGGAATTATATGGAATTAGACTGTTATCTTACAATCTTGCTAATCATTATTAAAATAACAAATAAAATGATAATTTAAAAAACTACCATAAAAAAAGATTCATTAGTGTGTGTGAGTCAGGGAGAGAGAGAAACTGGAACATCACTCTGGCACTGAAATGCCAGGTCTTGAACTCAGGACTCCATACTTGAGAGTCTAATACTCTATCCACTCCACTAGTTCCTGGGTTGCAGGGAGTTGGGTTTTATAAGTAAGACTGAACACTTACGCTGTGTATCATCAATGTCCTAGGAGAAACACCTGAAATCCACAGTAGGCACAAACATAGTGTTAATCACCACCCTATGACTTTAAGACATAAACCTACATGATGGCTGTGCAACATGCAACAGAGAGTTGTGTCTGGGTTTGTGTAGCACGGACTCAAATTCAAAATCTGGACACAGCAGTACAATATACTTCGAGTGGCTCGGGGCAGCTGGAAATAGACGGGGAATTAAAAAAAAAGAGGTAAAGCGATACAAAGGTCTAGACCACAGATGCACTTGCTAAACTTCCCACTTGTGTGGGGATGGCAGGGAAAGCTTGATCCTAACCTCTGCATGAAACACAAAAGCACTGAGGGTCACAGTGGAGAGCTAAGGTGGGGACTGGACAGAAATCCAGTCTTTTATGTTATGTTATGTCAGCACAAGTGAATTCTAAACATTTCCCCTATGTCTCGACATTTGCTGGAAATTCAAAAAAAGACCTCGTAGGAGTGTCTCACTGCTTGAGGGTGGGTCCCTTGTCTTGGCCTGGCTGCCAAGTTGGGGGGAAGGGGAGAGAGAGAGAGAGATAGAGATTTATTCTACTTTTTCACACTGTTGTGGAGGGAGGTGGGAATGGGGCAGCCTCATAGAAAATAAGGAGGTTGGATATTGAAATTTACAGACTGCTACTCACTATCCTCAGTAATACCTGAGGTGGTGATGGGGGGTTCCCATTATTACTGGGTTGCCAGAAAAGTTATGATGAGTTTTTGTATAGAAAAACACTTTATGATTTCTCTAAAAGCCCAATAACATTTAAGTAGGTAAAGAATCTAAGTCTGGGCGGGGGGGTGGGGGGTTGGTAGATAGCATAATGGTCATGCAAAGAGACTTTTCAAGTCTGAGGCTCCAAAGCCACAGGTTCAATCACCTGCACCAACATAAGTCAGACCTGAGCAGTGCCCTGGTCTCTCTTCCTCCTCATATATTTTTTAATTTTAATTATATTTATTTATTTTTATTTTACCAGAACATTTCTCAGATCTGGTTTATGGTGGTGCATAAGATTGAACCTGGGACTTTGGAGCCTCAGGCATGAGAGTCTCTTTGCATATCTATCCTTACCCTCTCCTCTTATTAAAAAATAAAAATAAAAAAGAATCAAGGACCGGTTCAAGGCCCCAGTTCCCTACCTGCAGAGAAGTCACTTCACAAGCGGTGAAGCAGATCTGCAGGTGTCTGTCTTTCTCTCCCCTTCTCTGTCTTCCCCTCCTTTCTCCATTTCTCTGTCCTATCCAACAACAACAACAAGAATAACTACAACAATAAAACAACAAGGGCAACAAAAGGGAATAAATATTTTTAAATAAGGGAATAAATAATGAATAAATAAAAAATAATCCTGTTGGGAAGAAGGAAGAGGAACAGGAGGAGGAGGGAAGAGATTCTCAATGCAAAAAAGAAAGAGAGAGAATCTAAGTCCATGCGTATGCATGTACATTATATTTTTGAAAAGTAATTCAGCACAAAACATTGCCTGAACTCTAGGGAGTTCGCAGTTTCACAGATCAGACATCCCCGGACAAGAGCTCTCTCAATGTAGGGACATTTGGATTTGACTTGATTTTCATTTGTTTCTTCTCTGTCAGCACTGGGGACTCAGCATGTAGACTTGGGGGACAAAGAAGTTAATACTCATTAATCAGTAACCCTGGAAGGTGACCTCTTAATGATTCACCTTCTTTTGGACCATTGCCCTGGAGTCTTGCCTTTTGTTTTTTAGAGTGTGAAAGGAGTTTGCTCTCCTTCCAAGACAGTTGTTGTAGGGATTTAGTTGGGGGTGGGGAGGTGTGGGGGACGCTACACCCTCACTCAGTCGCCAACCAGAACAGAAGGGTGCAGATTAGCTGTCCTGGTAAGGATACTGTAAACAGTCAGGCTGTCTGTTAACCAAAGAGAGAACTGCTCACTCACGTTGTCTGCAAGTGGCTTCTGCTTGTCATAAGCAAAAATAAATAAATAGGGTGGGGGTATAGCATAATGGTTATGCAAAGAGACCTTCATACCTGAGGCTCTCCAGTCCCAGGTTCAATCCCCCACATCTCCATAAGCCGGAGCTGAGCAGTGCTCTGGTAAAAATAAATAAATAAATAAATAAATAAATAAATAAATAAATATACATCGATTGATCAGTCAATCAATCCAGGGTGGCCCACAACATACAAATTTGGGCTAGAGGTATATTCCAGGTCTATCTTCTTAAAAGGAGACAGCAACCAATTTTCATGCCCAAGGCTCCGAGGTCCAGGTTCAATCCCCAGTATCACCAGAAGCCAGTGCTTGGTTGAAAACAGACACACAAACAGAAACAAACAAAAGGCTCTAGATTTAGCAGTGACAGAATTTCTCTCCCAGCCCAAAGCTAAAGGGGTTGCTGCCTCCTCCCCCAACATGCACCCAGCAAAACCGTTGTTCCTCAACCTTAAGCCACACATGGGGCCAGGAGGACAGAAGTCTCTCTTCAGAGCAGGAGGATTTACCCAGCGAGTTCTTCTTGCTCCACTTCTCAGCTAAGAGAACTACTGCAGAACCTGGGACTCCTGACCATTTTCGCAAACACCTCTGCGCACAGGTGCAGGAGGGGTCAAACTGCGATCTCCATAGCAACAGTGAGATGGCACTCAGTCATACTGTGTCGTGGGTCCCAAGGGCAGGAGTGAGAGTGGGAGTGGGAGTGAGGGAGGGGAGGGTAGTCTCTGGGTCTGTGGGACTTAGATGCTGTTCTTGGGTCTCTGAGACCGTCCCTCACTCATTCTGAAGTTACTCTCACCCACACATCACCCTGCACATCTCACCCCTGCACATACTCAGGGCTGACTCCCAAACTCTTCAGTGTTACCCACAACTACTCAAACACTCCCCACTAGGATGGGGGGATGTTTGGGGTGGATGAATGGATGGGGATGAATACGAGGCTGGGGAGATGGGGGATAGATAAGGGATATGGATATATGGATGGATGGATGGATGGATGGATGGATGGATGGATGGATGGTGGTATGCATGAATGGATGGATGCATAAGGGGGTTCATGGTTGAATGACAGGACAGTTGGATGGGTGAATGGATGGAGAGATTGGTGGTTGGTAGATGGATGGGGGTGTGGGTGGTGGATGGGTAGGTAGATAGATGAATGACCCACACCCAGTCACATGTTAAGTACACCCACTAAGATGTGATCTCCAAGTTAACTCAGCTAAAACGCCCAACTTCACTCTCACTAGTCAGGCACTACCCATCCTTTCTCATCTGCCCACTCACTTGAATAGTACCGTCCTCACCCACACTCACCTCCCCCAAGCTTCCTCCTTCACCTCCTCCAGTTGTCACCCACACCCACCTTACTCAGTAACCCTCCCCCCCCTCACGGCTTCTTGTCAGACGCGTGGTGCCGTCGCCGGTTTTTCTTGTGCTTCCGCTTGCCCTTCTTGCCATCAGCAGCCTTGTCCTCCTTCTCCTCTGAGTCTCCAGCTGGAGCCCTGTCCCCCTCGGCACTATCCCCAGCCTCTGGCTTCTCCCCAGGCTCAGACTCAGGCTGGGACACACAGCACTTCATGACAGGTGGCTCTCGGGAACCCTCTGTGGTTAGGGCTGGGCAGAGTTCCTGCCTCAGGACACGGGCCACGTCTTCCACTGTCCTGCCCTCGCTCTGCAGGAAAAGGTTCAGCTTGGTCAGGAACTCCACATCCTGCCTCCGGGGCATGTAGACCACCCTCCACGTGCCGCGCTTGCCCTTGATCTCCCTGGGGACCACTGCGTAGTTGATGTCCTCTGCCAGCTGGATGATGGCCGCTTTGGTCCTGTCTTCTTCCAGCAAGGCCTTCCCGGCCACTTCGAACTTGCCTAGGGGTTTCAGGGGAACTCGGATGATTTCCTCAAATTCCTCATGGTTGCAGTCCTCGGGGATGCCGAGGATCATCAAGGACTTGTAGCTGTCCACCTCCAGGGCCTGGCACCCGTGTTCCAACAGTGCAATGTCCTTAACCCCAAACAGCATCTTGCCTAGCTCCCGGAGGCAGCAGTATGCCTGCTGGGGCCCATTTGAGCTGCCTCGGGAATGCTGCGAGGCACCCAGGGTGCCAGGTTCCGGCACAAACGCTGAGACTGAGTGCATGTTATTCAAGAAAGAGAAGCCTCTCAGGCCCAGTCTGTCCACTTCAGTCCAGGATGCCCCAGGCAGTGCACCAGGGATGCCCAGTGTCTCACTTTCCCCCCTCGACAGCGCTCTTGGGAATCCCCAGGGACTTACAGAGAATGGAGCAGAGTCTGCCCTGCCGCTGGCTGGCTCGTGGGACCCCACGACAAAGCTGCACAGAGCAGATTCTGGGGATGCTGCTTCCCTCTTTTCAAAGGGGGTATCCAAGGTTTCAGCCCTGGCAGCCACGGTAAATCTGGGACTGCTGGTCTGCCAGGGGTTGTTGCCACTGGGGTGGAGATCCCGCCAGGCAGGGTGTGGGGTGGTTGGTGGTGGCTCTTCTGTCTCTTGTGGTTGGCCCAGAGGCTGCCCCCAGTGCCCTGTGATCTGCGGGCAGCAGGCGAAGAGATATGGTGCTGCACCTGCTCCCTGCAGTGACGTCACTGTCACTGCCTCCGCTCTGTGGGCCCAGCCATCTCCATGGCAACTCCCTGAGCATCGCCTCTGCCATTGGCCCAGCCCAGCTGCATTGAAATCAGTCTGAAGGGGTCATTCCGAGGTGAGGAGTTCCTCACTGATCCCTCTCCCCACTTCTGAAAATCCTGTCCCGCTCTGCCCCATGGAGGAAATTCCACTAGTGTGTGTGTGTGTGTGGGTGGGGGGGGGGTTGGACAGGGAATTACAGATCATCCAGATCATCTTTTAGGGCTTGAAAGCAAGGAAATGAGTAAACGGTGATTAGAGCAAGTGGAAAGACACAGAGCTGGTTTGCAAGGCTCCCTCCCGTTGACCAAATCTGGAACAATATGAGCATTCACATAAAAAAATAGAGTAGGGGGTCGGGCGGTGGCACAGTGGGTTAAGCGCATGTGGCGCAAAGCGCAGGGACCGGCGTAAGGATCCCGGTTCGAGCCCCCGGCTCCCCACCTGCAGGGGAATCGCTTCACAGGCGGTGAAGCAGGTCTGCAGGTGTCTATCTTTCTCTCCCCTTCTCTGTCTTCCCCTCCTCTCTCCATTTCTCTCTGTCGTATCCAACAACGAATTGCGTCAACAAGGGCAATAACAATAACCACAACGAAGCTACAACAAGGGCAACAAAAGGGGGGGAAAATGGCCTCCAGGAGCGGTGGATTCATGGTGCAGGGAGCCCAGCAATAACCCTGGAGGGAAAAAAAAATAGAGTAACTGACCATAACCCCTTGAACCTAAGATATAGGAATTTGATGGAGGAATATGGATTATTACATCATTTCAGAATACTTGTGGATCAAAGGGAACACACATATCTTTACAGGGGAATGTCCTTGTTTTGGGGAACATACCCACAACAATATTCAGGCAACTGACTCTCCAAATGGCTCAGGAAGGAAAGAACTCTTTGCATCATATTTGAAGCAAAGCAAGAGGCAATCATGTGCCATCCATGATGTTCCCACATGGTGAGGGGGCTTAAACCCAAGTTCTAATGCATGGTCCCTCTCTATCAAGTGAGCTGTCCCCTGCCCCCAACACAGTAGACCTTAAAAGATCTCATCGCAAGGGGGCAGGCAGGCAGTGGTGCACCTGGTTACATGTACACATTACAGTGTGCAAGGACCTGGGTCTAAGCCCTCAGTCTTTGCCTGTGGAAGATTCATGAGTGGTGGAGCAGTGCTGCAGGTGCCTCTCTTTCTGTCTCCATCTCTATTTTCCCTTTCCATCTCTATTTCTCTGTCTCTATCCAGTAAAATAAAAACAAAAAAATGTTTTTAAAATGATCTAGAAAAAGTTCTTATCACATGGGGGAAATTGTGCAGCTGTGGGCAGTAGATGTTAGTTTGATGGCTATGGCTTTATGAATCTTGAGGATCCATCGCCTATACTAACAGGTTTAAGTATATTCTGCACCAAGATGCTAGTGACAGAATGGCTTGTTCATTCAACCCACAAATATTGACTGAGACATTTCCTGGTTTCAGCTTCTGGGAGACGTGCTGGGCAGAACTCAAATGAGGGAGACAGACTCTGCTTTTAGGAGCTCAGGCCACTGGCTACAGCAGACAAGGTCAGTCTGTGTAAAGTGATGGAGAGGAGCCCTAAAATTATCACAGACATATGTTCTGATGCCTGATACTGGACACAGAATATGGAATACACTCACCAGGATAAGTTTTATCGTAGAGTAAGAAGAGAAGTAATTACACAACATGTTTTGAAGGTCCTGAGCACCTAAGTACTCACTCATCCAGAAAGACTTCCTGTAGGAGGTGACAATGGGAGGACTTTTGAAGGATGCAGGTGGTAACCATAATAATACACTTTAAAAAAAGATGAATTTTTATGAAAGGGAGAGAAAAAAACAAAACAAAAACAAACAAACAAAGAGCACCACTTGCCCATGACCTAAGGGATCAACTCTGAGGAATCAGATATAAAAGTTTGTACTCCATTGCTGAACGATCTTCTCAGCAGTAATATGTATATATGGAGAGAGAGGGAGAAAGATTGAAAGGGAGGAAAGGGGACATATATGGAAAGGGGACATATATGGAAAGGAGGAGTCGGGCAGTAGCACAGCGGGTTAAGCACACATGGCGCAAAGCACTAGAGCTCGTTTAAGGATCCCAGTGAGCCCCGGCTCCCCACCTGCAGGGGAGTCGCTTCACCTGAAGCAGGTCTGCAGGTGTCTGTCTTTCTCTCCCCGTCTGTCTTCCCTTTCTCTCTCCATTTCTGTCTAACAACGACGGCACCAATAACCACAACAATAAAACAACAAGGGCAACAAAAGTTAATAAATAAATAAATGTTTTAAAAAATAGATATATGGGAAGAGGAAGAGAGATACTTACAGCACTGCTTTACTGTTCCCATGTTTAGGAAGCTTCTCCCTGCAGGTAGAAGGGGAAAGAACCAAATTTCTCTGTGCTCTCGTTATACACTGATCAGGAGTTTCTAATAGTGCTTTGAAATGAGGAATTATGTATCTCTCTCTCTCTCTCACACACACACACACCCGCTCGATTTCTGTCTTATCAAGTAAAAAGAAAAGAAAAAAAAGGAAAAATAAAAACTGACAGGAGTGGTAGATTTATAGTGTAGGCACTGAGCCTTAGTGACAATTAAAATATTTATTTATTTGTTTATTTATTTTGGGTAGAGGCAGAGAGAAACTGAAAGGGAAGGAGGAGCTATAGATGGAGAAAAAGAGACACCTGTTGCTCTGCTTCACCATTCATGAAGCTTTCCCCCTGCAAGTGTCGGGGGGGAAGGGGCTTGAACTGGAGTCCTTGAGCATTGTAATGTGTGCGACCCCTTAGTTAGATTTTCCTGCCTGAGGTTCCAAGATCCTAGGTTCTATCTGTGGTATTATCATAAGCCAGAATGCAGAAGTGCTCTGGTAAAAAATTTTAAAAAGAAAGGGTAGGGGAGGAGAGAGTGGGAGAATGAGTCCTAATTTGCACTGGATTTCCTTTTGGGTTTTGAAAATGTCTTGGAAGTTGAAACAGGTGATGGTTTATATCTCATTGGGAACTCATAAAAATGCCACTTATAAACATTTCATAATGTTAATTTCCAGGGGGTGGGTGAAGGTACACCCGACGAAGTGCATATATCACCAAGTTCAAGGACCCATGCTTGAGTCCCCACTCCCCACCTGCACAGGGGGAACCTTCATGAGCAGTGAGGCAGGTCTGCAGGTGTGTCTCTCTCTCCCCCATCTCCTCATCCTCTTTCAACTCCTCTCTGTCCTATCAAATAAAATAAAAAAAAAAAAAACAACAGGAAAAAAGATTGCTGGGAGTGGTGATTTGTAGGCTGGCACTGAGCCCCAGCAATAACCCTGGTGTCAATAAGAAAAAAATGTAAAACATTAATTCCCCAATAAAGAAATTTTTTTAAAAAATAGTGGTCCAGGAGGTGACGCAGTGGATAAAGCATGGGACTCTCAAGCATGAGACCCTGAGTTCAATCCCCAGCAGCACATGTATCAGAGTGATGTCTGGTTCTTTCTCTCTTTCCTCCTGTCTTTCTCATTAATAAATATATATATGTTATATATATATTCTTTAAAAAGAAAATAAGTAAACCATTTCAATGTTATTTTTCACATCGCATGCATTTCATCTGGATCAGAAGCAACATCGCAAAAGACTCCATGTTTGAAGTGTCAGAATGGTGAAGTTCCTTTGGCTCTGAGGGGCAAGCACTGGGGAGAAAGGAGATGGAGTCAGTCATCCTCTGATACCTCCATCCACACAGTCAGGCCTGGAGCCAGCGCTCAGTGGGGAGCTGGGTGGGGATACAAATTTAGAAGTCCTTGGCGCGTGGGAAGTATTTTTAAGCCACAAGGCTGAATGAGATCATCTCGACTCTAGATTTTGGAGCTGCGTGTGGAGAGAGAATGGCCCAGAACCAAACCTTGGGGCCTCATGGGGTCAATAAGAGGCAGAAGACAGGCAGGCTGGGATATAGCACAGTGGTTTATGCAACACACTTTCATGCCTGCAAGTGGCCCTCATTGGAGAGCTGCCACCATATGGGAGCACATGGACAGCAGTGGGCAAGCTCCATGGGTGGTAGAGTAGTGCTATGTGTCTCTCACTCTCTGAGGGGGGTGGGGGGACGTTAGAAAAATAATAAAACCGGGAGTCGGGCGGTAGCGCAGCAGGTTAAGCGCAGGTGGTGCAAAAAGCAAGGACCGGTGTAAAGATCCGGATTCGAGTCCCAGGCTTCCCACCTGCAAGGGAGTTGCTTCACAAGTGGTGAAGCAGGTCTGCAGGTGTCCTATCTTTCTCTTCTCCTCTCTCCATTTCTCTCTGTCCTACTCAACAATGATGACATCAATGACAACAACAATAAAACAAGGGTAACAAAGGGAATAAATATTTAAAAATAATAATAATAAAGAAAGATACCAGGGAAAGATAAAAACAAGATGGGGGTATGTACTGACCTGCCAACACCCATGTCCATCAGAGAAGCAATTACAGAAGCTAGAACTCCCATCTTCTGCACCCCAAAAAGAATTCTGGTCCATTCTTCCAGTGGGGGAGAAATGTTAGGGGAAGATGACCAGGGGGCCCTGAACTCCAATTCCATCAGGACTCAGAGAGCAGGTGGGTGGGGAAAGGGAAGGACACTGAGAAATAATAGGTGTGATTTAGGAAGGAAGGCAGGACCATAGGAAAAATGGACAAATATATTTAGAGATAGTTCTAAAAACGAGTCAACCCATTTCTGTGACCTTGGGGGAGCTACTGAAGTTTCCAATGGAGGGAATGAGGATACGGAGCTCTGGTGGTAGAAACGGAGTGAAATTATACTCGTTATCTTATCATTGATTAAATCACTAATAGAAAAAAGGAAAGAAAGGATGAAAGAGAAGAAAAAGGAAGAAAGATGGAAAGCGCACGGAGCAGGAATGGAAGTCAGTGCAGACATTCAGGACACACATTTTCACCCGTGTGCACACAGAGTCATGCTCTGCTGGTCTGTTCGTGAACATTCTCTTTTGGAAGGAAACATGAGAACTAGTTGTGGTGTTGGTTTTGCAGGGAGGGGGGCGGAGGAGGCAGGGAAACGGGGAGGGCGGGGGAGGACAGTATGGCCTGTTTTTAATTCTGCATAATTTGGCTATCAGTGTCTGTGCCCCTCCCATCCCTTCTTTTAAAATGTTCACAGGGGCTGTTTTGGCTGTGTGTTTGTGGGCTGCTCTTGTTTTCTTTAAATGAATCCTCATTAAATAAAAAACAAACCACCACAGCCTAAAAATAAAAGGCTTCTAGTTAGAAGCCAAGGCCACACAACAGACTGCAGCTGCAGTGGCTCCATTCCCCTCACTTCTGCTGGTCTGTTGACTCTTGTGAGTCTGTCACTCAAATGGGATCCTCCTGGCTTCATCTGGAGCTCTGCCCAGGCGCATCCCGGCCTTGCAGGAGGCAGGAGTGCTCAGCCCCCAGCTGCTGCCTCACACATTCCTCAGGTCCCCAGGCAGGACAAGTAGCAGCTGCCAAGGGTGTGCTCGGCCTTGGTGATAGAAGAGCATAATCACAGCAGATGCTTGTGCCCTCGGTTCTGACACAACGTTTGCTTTTTCTGGTTTCTTCAGCTTCAGGCTCACAGATTTTAGGCTTTTCCCACATAACTTTCCCTCTGGTGGGGAAAAGTGATGACGAGGGACGTGTCACTGCAGTTCTGTCCACAAACTAAAAATAATATCGTGGCGCCGGGTAGAAAAGCCTAATGGAGGTGGCACAAAGCACAAGGACTGGCGTAAGAATCCCGGTTCAAGCCCCCGGCTCCCTACCTGCAGGGGAGTCGCTTCACAGGCGGTGAAGCAGGTCTGCAGGTGTCTATCTTTCTCTCCCCATTTCTGTCTTCCCCTCCTCTCTCCATTTCTCTCTGTCCTATCTAACAAAGATGACATCAATATCAACAACTACAACAATAATAAAGAAACAAGGGCAACAAAAGGATATATATATATATATATATATATACATATATATGTATGTATGTATGTATGTATGTGTCTATCGTTTGTGGGACCTGGACTGAGAGTAAGGCCTGCAGTGCCTTTTCTCTCCAGGCACCACATGGACGCACCATGGATCGCACTGGGACAGGGGAACAGAGCTCTCTGTCCCTTCCATTCCTCTTCCGTCTCTAAAATAAGGAAGAGAAAACTGGGGCCAGGGTGGCAGGGTCCCATATGTGAGGTTCCAGGTTCATCCCCTGGCACTGCTTTAAGTAAATAAATAATAAAATACAACTCTCCACCGCCCCACCTTCAACTCATCTACATCTATGCGGCTGAGATCAGAATAGGCAGCTATTTGGAATCAGCTTTGGCCTGAGTGGTGGCACAGTGGATAACAAGTTGAATCCTTAAGCCTGTGGTCTTGAGTTTGATCCCTGGAACCCCATGTGCCAGTGATGCTCTGATCCTCTTTCTCATTAATTAACCAATCATTAATTAATTAAAAAGACTGTTGTGTGGTCCAGGAGTTGGCACAGTAGATAAAACACTGGACTCTCAAGTGTGAGGTCCTGAGTTTGATCCCTGGCAGCACATGTACCAGAGTGATGTCTGGTTCTTTCTCTCTCCTCCTATCCCTCTCATTAATAAATAAAATATTAAAAAAAAAACTATTGCCAATTCAACATCAGTCAAGACATTGATACGAAGAAAATAAAAACAGCTCATTAGACAGTCAAGAAAGATATAACAACTGGGTGGGGGTAGATAGGATAATTGTTATCCAAAGAGCCTCATGAGGCCAGATGGTGGTCCACCTGGTTGAGCACACATTACAATGTGAAAGGACCCAAGTTCGAGCTCCCAGTCTCCACCTGCAGGGGATAAAGCTTCGCAAGTGGTGAAGCAGTGCTGCAGGTGTCTCTATCTCCCCCTTCCTCTCAATTTCTGGCTGTCTCTATCCATAAATAGATAATTAAAAAATTAAAAACAAGAGACTCTCATGCCTGAGGCTCCAAAGCTTCAGGTTCAATCCCCCACACCACAATAAGCCAGAGCTGGGCAGGGCTCTGATAAAAGAGAGAGAGAGAGAGAGAGAGAGAGAGATATTAAAATGGTTTGGAAATAGAAGAGGGTAAAAACAAAAAACACTTCAGAAGAATGCTTTCAAATCTACACATCTATGCTCTTTTTGAAACTTCATGTGTCTTTTTTTTTTTGTCACATACAAGCTTTGAGATTCACATGCATCAAACTTGAATTTTGTTTTACCACTTAGACTGACATTTTCCACTTTTGTTGTCTGTTTCATTTTGAGAGAATACTGCTTAGCTCTGGTTTATTGTGGTGCCAGGGATAGAACCTGAGACCTTGGAGTCTCAAGCATGAAAGGCTTTTTTGCAGAACTAGCACAGTGCCTCACAAGCTTCTTCCCCAACCTCACTCCTCAGTTAAATGGCTACCCACAGCTGTTCATTGTTTAATGTAAATGACAAAGTGACAGGGAACCTGCGATCCCAATCCCCACAGCCCATGCTCATGCCCTTGGCTGTTACAGTCACTTGTTTTGCTAGAAGGCTGACACCGGAACTGGCCCTGTTCCACCAGGCTAGCTCAGTCTCCATGAACGTGACCCAGCATGAGTTTTGCAGCGGGGAACTGGTGGGGTTTTGCTGGCACGGGTAGACCCACTGGCAAAAAAAATGTTAAAACTAACCAGTGTCGGCCCTGGGATAGGGATACACCTTCCCAAACAAGGAGGATTTATAAGAAGAGCAAATATTTGTTCAGAGATGGCAGGAATGGCTTCCAAGACTTTGGGGGGTGGGGTGGGGATCTGGTTAGCTTGAGCAAATATCTGCGACTGTGGTTTGGGGGGAATTCAACCAATGAAAATGAAGTGTTGTTTTTGAATGCAGAGATATAGAGGAAAGGAAAAGTGTCCTACTGCTTCCCCACAGGGACATTCAGTTTAAACGTTGAATGGATGTTATACTTATAATGAAAGAATTTAAGTGTTATTGTTTAAGATAAAAATTCTGTAGGGGCTGACGGTGTTGCCCAGTTGAGCGCAATGCTACCGTGCACAAGGACCTAGGTTGCGAACATGGTAGAGTAGCGTCCTATGCAAGTGAGCCATTTTGCTACCACTGCCCCCTCTGGACATTTTTTTTTTCTGGACATTTTTATTTACTTATTTATTTATTTTCCCTTTTGTTGCCCTTGGCTTTTTATTGTTGTCGTAGTTATTACTGTTGTTGTTGTTGGATAGGACAGAGACAAATGGAGAGGAGGGGAAGGGAAGACAGGGGAGAAAGATAGGCACCTGCAGACCTGCTTCACCACCTGTGAGGCGACTCCCCTGCAGGTGGGGAGCCAGGGGCTCGAACTGGGATCCTTGCGCTTTGCGCCACATGCACTTAACCTGCTGCGCTACTGCCCGACTCCCTCTCTGGACATTTTTAAAAAAGTATTTTTATTTATTGGATAGACACAAATAGCCAGAAATTGAGAGGAAGGAGGAGGCAGAGAGGGAGAGAGACAGACACCTGCAGCACTGCTTTACAATTCTCAAAACTTTCCTCTTTCCTGCAGGTGGAGACTGGGGGCTCGAACCCAGGTCCTTACACATTGTAACATGTGCACTCAACCAGGCACACCACCATTCCACCCTGATATTTTTAAACATCTATCAGAATCAATTTCTTTGCATTGCTGACTTATCACCATTTAACAACTATTCACATTCTTTCTCACAAACAGGAGAACAACAGTGTGTGACCAACACAGATGTCATCGAGGATGCCAGATCACGCTGGCAAAATTTGTTCCAGGTCCACTCTTAACCTTCACAGTGAAACTGGAGCAGACAGGCTCAGCAGGGAAGGACCCATGTGGCCACTTGGTCATCTTTCTGTTTCCAGGGATCTACCACCCTCCTGTTTTTCTTTTAAAACATTTATTTTTAGTGTTTCTAAATTAATTAACAAGAGATGAGAGACCTGAGCATGGATGTACTGTTTGACTCTGCCTTTGAGCTACCTCAAATTGTACCTGTTTTAAATGCAAATTTTGAGGTCTTTCGTTTTATTTTACTTGATTTGGGATAGAGAAATTGAAAAGGAAGGGGGAGATGAAAGAAACACCTGCAGCACTGCTCATGAAGCTTCCCACCCGAAGGTGGGGAGTGGGAGCTTGGACCCTGGCCCTTGCACATGGTTATATGTGCATTCAACCTGGTGCACTACCACCTGGCCCCAATTTATTTATTTTTAATGAAAGAAATAAATATATATAGACACCAGAGCACTGCTCAGTTCTGGCTGATCACCATCAATCCTGAGGATTGAGCCTGGGACCTCAGAGCCTCTTGAGATTTTTACAAAACCATGATGCTATCTATCTTCCCACCTCCCTCCTTCCTTTTCTCTGTGCTGCTCCCCTTTTCTTCTCTAAGGCATTATTCCCCCCCCACACACACCTCAACTCACCCATCACAAAGCCTCCATCCAGACCCCATGGTTCCTTCCTTCCCTTTCCTTGTGTCAATTTTTCCTTCTAGAACACTGCACATCTGTGCATTCCAGTTTCATGACCCACATAGTCAACGACTGCCACCTCTCCAGATTCAAAGGAGGTCTCGAAACTTTACATCAGGCTCAACCTGACGCTGTTGACTGGCTACGGAAGAAGGGCAAACGCTAGAAGAAGGGAAGTTAAGATGCAGACACATGAACCTAAGTTGGAGGAGAGAGTATTTTGCAGGCACATATGATGAAAAGAGAATTTCTGCCTTTGTGTCAACTGCACTGCAATCCATTAACACCCCCATAAAGTGATTAAAAAACACAACAGGTACAACCTCCAAGGGGCCCCACTCAGCAGAAGACAGGGAATGCCTTTTTTTTTTTTTCTTTATAAGATCAAGGGCGACAGAAAGAATAAGACACCACAGCACCGCCCCACTGCTTGTGAAAACTCTGCTGCACAGCGCTCCCATGTGGCAGCTCATTTCCTCAAGGCCCCAAGAAATGGCATTTTGAACACCAAAGAGCTCAGGTGACTCTGATGGCATGCTTCCAGGCTGAGTCGGAAGGGGGAAAACAATCCTGAATTGAAAAACATGTACTTCTGATGGGAGGGAAGGGTTTTTATTTTCCTTTTTTTTTATTTTAGTATTTATCCCCTTTTGTTGTCCTTGTTTTATTGTTATTGATGTCATCATTGGGTAGGACAGAGAAATGGAGAGAGGAGGGGAAGACAGAGGGGGAGAGAAAGATAAGACACCTGCAGACCTGCTTCACCGCTTGTGAAGGGACTCCCCTGCAGGTGGGTACCCAGGGGCTCGAACTGGGATCCTTACAATGGTCCTTGTGCTTTGCATCACAGGTGCTTAACCTGCTGTGCTACCGCCTGAATCCCTGTTGTTTTTTTAAATAATTTTTAAAAAAGATTTTATTTATTAATGAGAAACACAGGAAAGAACCAGGTATCACCGGGTACATGTGCTGCCAGGGATTGAACTCAGGACCACATGCCTAAGAGTCCAATGCTTTATCCACTGCGCCACCTCCCGGACCATCCATTGGCTTTTTTTATTATTATTCTCTTTTGTTGCCCTTGTTGTTTTATTGCTGTAGTTATTGATGTCATTGTTGTTGGATGGGACAGAGAGAAATGAAGAGAGGAGGGGAAGACAAAGGGGGGAGAGAAAGACACCTGCAGACCTGCTTCACTGCCTGTGAAGCACCTCCGCTGCAGGTGGGGAGCAGGGGGCTTGAACCGGGATCTTTATGTGGGTCCTTGGGCTTTGTACCTGTGCTTAACCCACTGCACTACCACCCGACTCCCACCCCTGTTGCTTTTAAAGCTGAACAGCATGTCCTGGTAACTCACAGTAACAGCAACCTATTCTAGAAACTTCTGTAATGCCCTTAGTCTGCAAGAGACTTCATATAGGTGAAAAGTCCTATATCAAAGAAATCTGAGGCTGGTTCTCAGAACATGGTTCTCACTGGAATGGCATCAGCTACAGAAGGGGTGGGAGCCTAGGACCTCAATGTTTTTGGGTGGTGGGGGGAAGCTTTTTCTCAAATTCAGCCACCCATGCCATCTCCACTCATGAAAAAACTAAGCAGATGTTCATTTTTCTAAACTTTTATTTTGTAACATGTTTGTTTTACTAACCACAGTGTCAAACTGTTAACACAATGAGGCCCTGATTGACTCTGAAAGTGGGACCTGGGGAGTCACCCCTTTGCCACCTCAGGGATCTAATTCACGCCTACATTATTCATGACAGGAGAAATCAGCATTGACTGGAAACTGGTTCCTTCTTTTTCCTGCATCTTTGTTTTCACCTGTCCAGGCTTTTGACGTGAATTCTCTCAGGAAATGTATTTTCAAAATTAAGTCACTAACAACTAATGATGGCTCACATTATCACACACACACACACACACACAAAAAAAAAAGTCAGGAAAGAAACACTGAAGGTGGAAAGGGCTAGAATAGAACTCTGTGGGTTGGATTAGTTGCTGCGCAGCACGTAAACACACTCACTTGCTGTCACATGACTCACCAGCTGGCACGACAAGAGCATGTGGGTTACAAAGGGTCTGGCATGCAAGGTACGGGGCATGCATCAGATAGGAGTCTCCCACTTTCTCATCAGTCCTGTTTCTAAGAAACTCAGCTATGAGCAAACAGATGGTCTAGACAACTCACTGGAGACCTGAACAGAAACAGATTAACTTATAAATATAAGCTAATATTTTTACCGCCTCCTTTGATGGGTTTGGTTGACATTTTCAAGTATTTTTAAAAAGTTTTTAGGTGTTTTTTTTGTTAAATACATGAAAAAATAAACTTGGATTACATCTTTGGTACTCCTTGGGCTCCTCACAACAAACAGGAAACCGTTCTGATTCACAAAGCAGGCAGAAATAAACAGGCAGTTTTTAAAGGACTGCTCCTCTCTCTCTAGTGGTCCTCGTTATCAAAGATGTTATCATAGAATGTGGGGCAAACAGATGGAGTCAAGAGGCAGGAAGTCAGGGATGCCTGGATACTTCCCTGCCAAGGCTTTATGCCCAAATGAGAACCCAAGCACCATTTTCAGTAATACAACCCAAAACTCCGATGCTTCAAGACTGAAGCAGATCATCTTTTCCTGTAAACTCACTCCTGGGGCCTCACCACCTTCTGGATAGAAAATTGGGGTGTGGAAGTTAAAGACTAGGGGGGAAGAGGAAAGCAGGCCTCTCTCTCTCCAGGCCCCACCATAGTTGGCTGAACATCAGGAGAAGCAGGGAAGCAGCGAGGGAAGGACACTGACATGGATGAACATTAACAGGAACCCTACTCACGAAGGAAGGTGAATATCTAGAATTTCCCCAGTCTGCTTAGTGACTCTCCACCTGTGAAGGCTGTCTCAAAGGGACAGAGCAGGGCTGGCAGAGAAGAAAAGCAGCTGATTTGCCTGCCTCCCCTAATTCCTCCCTCCTAAGACCTTACATGTCACTTGTCTCTGAGCCAGGTCTCAACAAACTGGGTCTCTAAAGGTCTGGTTCATGCAACAACAACAGAAAAACTTTGTTCCCAACGTGGAACTTCTTCCTTGGTCTTCTTTCTGATCCTCAGGAATGGACGGTCCCCCAAATCAACGCTTCTGGGGTGCTGTGGATAAATTAAAACAGTTCAGGTGCAGAAACAGAGAAGTGTCACCTGGAGTTTTTTTTAATATCCCCCAGTCCTTGTCATTATTATTATTCAGTGTGGTACTGGGAAATGAAATCAGGGCTCTGTGCATGTGTGTGTACACATACACACACCACCATCACCACTGAGCAGCCTCCCTGGCCCAATTATACATATATATATATATATATATATATATATATATATATACACACACACACACACATATATATATACATATACAGATATATATACACACACTTTTTTTTTTTTTTTTACCAGACCACTGCTCAATTCTGGCTAGTAGTAGTGTGGAGGATTGAACCTGGGGCTTTGATGCCTCAGACATGAGACTCTTTGCATAACTATTATGCTATCTGCACCCAGCCCCAACTATGTTTTTACTGTTATACTTAGGGTAAGGAGACATCAAAACACATTCCACCATCCATGGAGTTTCCCCTGGTGATCCCAACTGCTGCTAGGGCTCAAACCCAGGGCATCACAGATTAAGATGGGTGCTCTACTGGCTGGACTGTATCTCCTGGCTCTGAGTCCTTGTTCCTATCCTGATACCACCCTCCAACAAATCCCACCTTTAATACACCCTAGCAAGTATAACCCTAAATGATTTTTTCCCCCTTCCCATCTCTTCCCCCTCCCTTTTCTTTCTTTTCCCCACCAGAACACTGCTCAGCTCTGGCTTATGATGGTGCTGGGTGACTGAATCTAGGACCTTGTTGCCTCAGGCATCAAGGTCTTCCCCGTAAACCCCTGGCCCCAGGCTCAGTTCTTATGGAGTTGACTGGAGTGGCAGGATGGTTGAGAACTGCTTTGGGGGAGACCCAGTGGTGATGCCATTTGGTTGAGCACACATGTTATCGTGCAGAAAGGACCCAGGCTCATTTTAAAAATATTTACTTATTTCCCCTTTTGTTGCCCTATTTCTTATTGTTGTTGTAGTTATTATTATTGATGCCATCATTGTTAGGACAAAGAGAAATGGAGAGAGGAGGGGAAGACAGGCAGAGAGAAAGACAGACACCTGCAGACCTGCTTCATTCACCGCTTGTGAAGCGACTCCTCTGCAAGCAGGGAGACAGGGGCTCAAACCGGGATCCTTAGGCCGGTCCTTGCGCTTTGCACCACGGGCGCCTAACCTGCTGCGCTACCGCCAACTCCCAAGACCTAGGTTCAAATCCCAGGTCCCCATCTGCAGAGGGGAAGCCTCTCGGGTGGTGAAGCCGTGCTGCGGTGTCTCTCCCTCCTCCCCTTCTCAATCTCTCCCTCTCTCTTTTTTTAATCCAGAGTAAGGAAGTAAACAGAAAGGAGAGAATCGCGTTGGGTTTCCCATGTTGGCCTTTATACAGGCTCCTCGGAGGGTCAGGGTTCTTGACCTCGGAAACAACTGGTCCGTCACCCACCTCCTCACCCCCCATCCGGTCAGCCGTCCCCTGGGCTCCTCCCCGCTCCCCTTCCTGTTCGCCTCTCCGACTTCCCTTGCTCTCACCATTGGTGCCGGGAGGAGAGCCTTCTGGCTTGTCCTTGGGACCCTGCTCCACAGAGGCCGACGACTCCGGGGGCTGAGGGCTCGTCGGGGTCTTCTGAACGGCCGCGACCCTCCTGGAGCCCAGCCCTTTCTTTGGCATGGCCGGCTTCTGGGGGTCTTCTGGGCCCTGGAGGGTGTAGGAGACGGGGCCCAGGCTCATCTTCTTTTTCTTCTTTGAGGAGCCGGGGCTCTTGGTGGAGGCCCAGCCCATGGCCTTCTTCTTGGGGGGACCCTCGTGGCCGCCGTCCCGGTCTGGCTCAGAGGCCGCCCTGGGGCTCTCAGCTCTGGCCCCGGCGGCAGGTTTCTTGGCAGCGGCCGCTTCCGGCTTCACGTGCGGCTTCCGGTTGCTCTCCACAGATTCCGAGGGTTGCACGTTTTCAGCATCGTCGAGGGGGGCTGCTTCCTCCAGGGAGGCCGAGCCGCTGGGCTGGTCTCCGGTGGGCTTGTTCCAGGCCTCTGGCTCTCCCTTGGGCTGCTGCTTCTTCTTCGGCTTCTTTCTCCTGGAGCGGGACTTGGCGCCAGCTCGGCGAACCACAGGTCTGGGGAAGTCGGGCTCAGCCCCGCCATTCTCCTTCTTCACGGCGGCGGCGCCCCCCTCCGCGGCGGGCCTGGGCTCCTTCTTGATCTTCCTCTTGGTCGCCATGGCGGCCGCGGCCCGGGGCTGGGGCTGGGGCTGGGGCTGGGCGGCCTCGCGGGCCCGGGCCTCCTCGCGGACGCGGGCCTCCGAGTCCATGTAGAAGACGATCTGCACCACGGCTCCCAGCAGGCCCCCCAGAACTTCGGCCCAATTGCCGGGGGGCTGGTTCTGGAGGCGCGGCGGCTGGTTGAGCTGCAGCAGGTGGACCACGTCCTCCCAGGTGCGACCCTCGGCGTCGAGAAAATCGTTGAGGTTCTTCAGGAA